>NC_071088.1:15580000-15695000 GCF_027358695.1 Spea bombifrons
ACCAGGGCGGAAATGAGACAGGAAAAAGCTTGGAGAAGACAGAAAATATCCAGCACAAGAGAACGGAAAGCAGCGACAACTCTAGGATTAATTTTGGGGGCCTTTGTTATCTGTTGGTTGCCGTTCTTTGTGAAGGAAGTTATTGTGAACATTTGTCAGGCATGTTACATATCTGATGATATGTCAAACTTTCTGACATGGCTTGGATACCTCAATTCCCTAATCAACCCTCTCATTTATACCATCTTCAATGAAGACTTCAAAAAAGCGTTCC
The DNA here is from genome assembly GCF_027358695.1 of Spea bombifrons. Classification (NCBI taxonomy): domain Eukaryota; kingdom Metazoa; phylum Chordata; class Amphibia; order Anura; family Pelobatidae; genus Spea; species Spea bombifrons. The sequence continues at coordinate 15,580,275 of NC_071088.1, forward strand.
AGAAGCTAATGCGATGCAGACATTACCTTTGAAGACAAAATACTTGAAATATTTTTTACAATTTGATGAAAAATGTAAATGAACCTATGTTGGCAATGTTATAAAATATAGTTAATTTAAATGCCTCCTTAAAGTAATTGGCGAACCTTTTTTATTGAACAAATATTTTGCATAAAAAGCATGTTTTATTTCTCGACCAATCAGTTACTTTGGTAACGAAATACAATAAACACAGAAACAGGAGTTGTCCTCTTTACCAAGTTCCTTGTGTTTTTTTCATATAAAAAAAAAGTTTATATTTTGGAGCATTCTGTACATGCTGCTTTGCAAAAATTAGTATTTCACAACAAATTTAAGTTTCAGATTTGTAAACTAAATGAGAGACTGTTTTCTTAGTGTTTCACATTTAAAATCCTTATTGTGAAAGGAAGAATCATTCATTTTGACATAAACATCTATACCGATACACAGACATATCTGGGAAGGTTTTTGGTCCCATCTTGGAGTTCACCCTCTTCCACTCCACATGGAGGCTGGTAGGAGATGGAGCTGAGACAAGAGAAGAAGCCTCCCTTACAAAAAAATTACTGCAGTTTTTCTGAAGTAATACTGCTATTTTTTGGACATGAAAAAACTGCAATACTGCACTTTTACTGCAGTATTTCTGCACATTTACTGCAGTTTTACTGCATTTGTACTTCACTGTACTGCAGTTTTACTGCAGTTATTTTTGTACGGAAGTACAAATGCAATAAAGCTACAGTACATTGAACTACAACTGTAGGTTTGCAATATAAAAAAAAAAGTGCGGTAAATGTGCAGTAAAACTGCAGTACAGTGAAGTACAAATGCAGTAAAACTGCAGTAAATGTGCAGTAAAGGTATTAAAACTGAGCTATATGTAGCAAAAAAATGGAAGCTGTGTTCATTTCCTTTAAGTAAAAACGACCTATTAAACATAAATGGCAGACCTGGTGACCAATTTATTCTTTTTATGCCTATATGGTCTTTCTTTAAGTTTTATTAAGTACTATTATTAGAGGGTTTTTTTTATAACTTAAGCGGCACTGCTTGATATAATTTGATTAAATGACTTGTTAATGCTTTCAAATAATTTCTGCTAAATAATGCTGTATTTACTAAACCACAGTTGCGCAAAATTCACTCAGATTGCCTCCTGGGTCAATGATTGATTTTCATTTAAAAAAAAAAACCCAGCATGGTTGAGTACTGTGAAATTTTACATATAATACATGTTTTTCCCCGTTTCAGAAGGTGAGTGTTATACCTAGGTATAAAATAACCATACACACAGAAATAAATCAAATGCTATTTTACAATCAAGGATGCAGTCAGTTTCTGTGTTTTTACCATGTCTTTCTTCAAATGTAATTTCCCTATTTCTCATTTAGTGGACTCAACACAATATTGTTTTTTTACCAAGCAATTAAGGCTTTTGATTGTGATGATATTTCTACATATAACCTATTAATTATTAGCAATGAAATACAAAATTGGAGAAAAACTGAAAAAAAAGGTATTCACAATTTTATTAAGTATTTCTTCCACCCGCTGCAAACAAGAAAGCCAATTTATGTTCAGCAACAGCCACAGACAACAGTAATACCCCACGTGCAATGGCTTTCTACATTCTGGAAGGCCAAAACCGCTATTTTTATTTTACAGTTTTTAACACCTTAGTTGCTAAGCAGGGATTTTTTTATTATTATTACATTTGAAATGGGAGAGATTTGGAAATATTTTTATTTGTGAGACATGGTAATTTAGTAAAAAATATTGTCACAATATAACTAAACTAAAATAAGCGGCAAGAGTTTGTTGGTGAATCCAGCAAATTTTGTGCAAACCTGGGGGTCGATTCAGTGCACTCCAGATGTAGTCATAGTGAGAAAATGTGGGGAACAATTCAACGCTCCTAACTACATGCAGAACAACCAGTATCCTCAGCCAAAATCTGCGTAAGACAGAAACAGCCATATTACATGTGCTGTGTACATGGAAAACCACCAAAGAGATGAAAGGAAAGACACAAAAACAAAGGGTTAGCGTACTCCCTGGACACGGCAAATGTTGACTACAGAATTAATTATAGGAACTTTGCCAGCAGAGTTCCCCGACTTATTCTGGGCACTCTACCAGCTCAATAATAACTATCCTATAGCAACCTATAGTAGTAATAAAATATATAATTAATAATAATTAATTTAGCCATATAAATAGCGTTAATGATATTTAAATTAATCAAAGTAAAGTCATAAATATGTGAACAGTAAATTTTAAACATAGACTACACCTCTCTGATCCTACTGGTGCCATCAGCTGGCTTCACCGCTCCCATACTCCATACTTCTGGACATGAATCGTCTTAAAATGTATTTTCAGAATGGGAAAAAAAAGATAAGCGACAAAGCTTGCCATTAGAGTTAGGATGCAAGCAAGAAGACTTCTCACCTCATTAATGGGCTTTAATTTATCTCATCAGTTGAGTTCCAATTACTCTGTTCTATGAATGAGTCATCTGCCTAAAACCATTTCCCACCTCTATAAATAGAAGATAAGCGCTTTGCTATGTATAATATGATTTTTTTTTTACCAATCACAATCGAAGTGCGCTTCACAAGAAATTGATAATTACTAAGAAATAAATGAAAAGCAGAAAGCCAAGACCCAAGGGCAATGCAAATCTAGGAAGCAGATTTAATATTCCAGTTGCTAAGACCTATGTGACATCTGGCCTGAAGAAGAGCTGAATGTATTTAGTGCAATAATTGTTGACATTTTGGAGAAATGTGAGCAATTCATTGCAAAGAATGTCTGAAGAGACAACAATTCCCCATGAGAACCCCCTTTTATTGTAAGGCAAATTTGAGAAACGTCAGTAATCCTTGATATCAGCTATATAGGTCATCATTTCCCGAACACATGCATACGCTAAGGGTTTTAATCTTAAATAAAATCCCTTATTCAGATTTGCATGGTCCTCACGAGGCCCCGTTGTTCAGCTTTCCTTTCATACATCCCAAGTCTTTTTTTTTTAATGTAACAATTGTACCTTTTCTACAGAAATTCTCCAGGTACCAACTGAAACTGCTACTACATTTCTCTATATTAATAAAAAAAATAAAAAAAAAGGTTTTTCTGCATTTTAAAATCATATTTCAAAGTTCATTTCCTAAACGTTCGAGTTTCTCTTAAAGTCGATCAGAGACATTTCCGTGATAAAAGAATCTATGAAAGGGTTAAAGTTCTACAATTTAGAAATACTTGGCATTTTTTAATTATTTTCCTTCATCTGTTTAATAGAAACATTTCTCATCCTTTATTGATATTGACTTTTTATTTAGATAGCTCGAGTTGAACCAGTGTCATTCGTTTTTATAATCGCTCTTGAGCTATCCATTTTAATGAATCAAGTCATGAATATAATTTGCCTAAATAATCAAAATACAAAGATCAAGAAGATAATAATTCAATGCTTCAATCAAAGCTGTATTTATTTAATGCATTATATACATATGCAGAAGGCACTGACATAAAATCATATATTGGAACAAACTGAAGCAAGTATATTAATTAAAAATGAAAATAAAATGTATTAAAGCAAACCAATTTTTTTAAATATAATACTTAATATGTATTGAAATTATCATTAGTTAGGCTATACATTTTTAAGATATGCGTTAAAACCCCAGAGTTTCAACCTAAAACTCCATTATGCTATATGCTTCTATTCACATCTAGGGATTCTGCCATTAACTCATTAGGAACTGACTCAGCTTGTCTAAAAACCTTGCTATATATAACGATTCACCCTATAGACATACCTTGACATTTTAGGTTTGACCTGGAGTCTCCGGGTGAATCTCTAGGCAAGAGAGTGATGTTTGGCCATATTTAATAAATAAATATGATAATGATAAAGTATGTAAAGTGAAATGTTACAATATAACAATGAAACTGACACATATTATGGACCCTCCAGTCCATTGATGTGACAGAGGAATCTGATAAGGAAATGTACAGTAACAGGTATCAGTAAAACTTAGGTGAGGTGGTTATCTAGTTAATGTTGTTATGACAAGATGGCAAAAGTTGAAGCTTTGTGGATTTTGAAGAGCATTTCATGCACATATCAGCTATATTGGTAAGAACATCCTCAAGTATTGCTTGGGATGGGTGTTGATACTGCCACAAAATATAAGGGATATCAAAAACTGGGAAGAAGAAGTGTGTGGCGGGACTGGATAACAACGGGATTTCCTCGGTGTTTTCTATGATCACTTGTGACTTCCATGCAAAGTTAAGTGTGACATTTCAATTCGAACAAGGCTAACAATACAGCCAACAGTGTGACCAGTTCCATCATTTATTTGATTTCCGTGAAGTCTGCTTAAGGAAATACTATTACTTCTTGCAAAGCCCAGCATATTCTCAATCTGTTTTTTCTGAAACTCCTTCAGCCATTCGTAAGAATTACTGCCTCTAGTTGAAGTATGTGTCACAACCTATGATTCCTTATTTTTCACAGCATGATGTCTCTGCAATCCACGTCTTTTAAAAGGATTGCCAGCTGTGCCTTCCATTATTGTTTAAGAAAATCTTTATTTCCTTCAATCTCATTTTTAACGAGATAGTAACATGCTCGTTCTTGCTTGGTGTGGTCAGATATCTCAAGTGAAAAAAATTCTTTTAAAGATATTGATTCCATGCGATGCATCTTGCCATTGAACTGTATATCCAGTGGTTTTGTGCCGTGATAGCAGGATAAGAAAATTTCTATATAAGTCTGAAAAGTTAGCGAAGCATCCATATATAGTAATCATCAATATGATATCCTCTTAGAATATTCTTTTAGTCATAATTTAATTAACACAGTATACAAAGCTATGTTTAAATATATATATTCATACTCCTTGCCCGGGCTCCTCCTGCTCTTGCCCAGGTATGGTTCTAGGGTGCCTATTTTGACAAGCAGCCTAGACACTGCATTTTATCGCATATATCAGCATAGATCTATTTCTTTGCTTTCTTTCTAGTCCGGACCTAGATTATGAGGTCAAAACCTTCCAGCCTCTTTCCCAACCTATATTTAGCAATCAATTGGAGAAAAGGAGAGACGTGTTGATGAAACTCAAGTGCCTGCTCATCCTTGACATATTTTTCTCTTTTACACATTAGGGCACATCAATACTTATTAAACTATCCACTTAAACACAAAATTAAGGGTTTGATCGTTCCTCTAGCCTTACAACACAGGGGTTAAAGGTTAATGTGAAATGTATGTACAAAAGAAGGTTATGATCAACAGGTTAAACAAATGATATGTTCATCATAAGGTCGGAAAATTATAACCTAATGAGCTAAATGGCTATTACATGAAATCCCGGACTAGTTGTGTTTTGTAAGGATGCTTCGTGTTTAGGATAAGACAATGACGAGAGGTGATGAGAACACTATTTCAGCAGGAAAACATAGTATGTGTGGCCCGCATATTGAGCCATCTGGCACACTAATGTCATCAGGCGGCTGCTAGCCTTAAAGTGCCAGGGCCACCCCATCATCGCCATTCCGGTTCAGCAGGCAGCCATATTTGGAGGGCCAGTCCCCGGCCTAATAGCACCCAAGGCTAGAACCCTCCCTGTTGCCCTACACACACATAATGTCGGGTTTTTTTTACATTTAGCATGCCAGCGAAGGCATAGACTTATGGTGTGCACCCCTATGACTTTTGTGACCCCTAACTACAAATTTTTACTATAGACAGTAATTAACAATTCAATACTTGCCAATACTTTTGTGTTGAGAAAACTGCTTTAATAAGCAGATAAATTTAAATGTGAATGCAGATGAAAACCAAGAAGACGATCGCTATAACTGTCTAACCAAATGTCTCTAAAACAATTTCACTTGTTGACAAACAAAATGTCCAGGCTATGAATATTAATGCATTTTATATGAAAGATCTGGCAGTTCTCCTTTGGATATGTATATTTTATAAAAACATTCACCCCTCTTGGGGAATCTGACCCCTTAGTATAAAAGTAGAGTTTTGCATAATTGTTTGCATATTACTAGAAGATACAACCCGCCTGTGGCTACCCCGATGCCTAAAATTAAAAAAAGTCTGACAAAATAAATCACTAGACTGCGGCTGTTACTGCCACGCCGCTGTCAGGTTAAATAACCGAGTCATAAAGGTCACGAATTGAGAGGGACATATGGATCATTTAGTGTCGCAGAGAGAGTCACTTTTTTCTTCCCTTTGTGTCATTGTCACTGCATATGTCAGCATTTTACACCAACTTGGCTGAAAGAAAAAAAAAGTCGTAAAAACTCCCACTAGCATTTTTTATTACAATACGCCATCATGTCTGATCAACTTGAAAATTAAAGTTTAAATATGATTGACATTTTTGCATTGTTTAATTTTGTTTGTCGCGATGGCTACAGAACATAAAGTTACTTTTGACTGCTCTTCTTTTTATATTATTGTTAAATTTGTGTTAATCTAATTTCACATATTTAATATACTGTAAAGTTGAGCATGCACTGAGTCTATGTGTGCTTTTGCTTGTAAAACTGAGAGCCGTATCATCTAGTATTTTGTTTCGGGTCAATATAAGATACCATATTTGTTCAACTATGATGATTTTTTTTTTCCAGAAAAAAATCATCTGAAAAAACATTTCATAATCGAGGTTTTTTATTCAGACGAGGCACAGCTGAGTAAGCCTAGGGGCTGGTCACTCATGCTCTCTCATGCTTTCTCTCATCGTCTCCATACCTTCTTTGTTTGTCTTTTCTTGTTCTTCTGTCTTCTTTCTTCTTCCATTTCTCCCGATGTCTTCTCTCTTTGTAGGCTTCTCCGTGAACCAGGCCTCTCTGGGCACCCTCTCCTGCCCCCCAGTACTTTTGCGGAAGTACTCTGTTAGGGCAGAATAATGCAGACAAATTTGTGGAGAAAGTGAGGTGCAGAGATGCTTCTTTTTCTCTGTGAGTCCGTCTGCAATATCCTGGCCTCTTGGAGTACTTCCGCAAAAGGGAGGAGTAACTGGGACAGCTTCACCCCCTCCCTTTAATTCAGGGAGATGCTGTTACTGGAGGCTCAACCCTTTTGGGGAAGTCCTTTGGGATGCCTGGTTAATGTAGAAGGAGACTAAGAAAGAAGACACAGGGAGAAACTGACGAAGAAAGAACAACGAGAAGAAGCAAGAGAAGAAACTGAGCTGTGGAAAAGGTAGGGAGACATCGACAGTGAGCATAAGAGAGTAAGAGAAAGTGTGAGAGAAACGAAAGAAAGAATTGTCCCAGGGCCTCCCAACTTCATCAAGCAACATGTCCCACAGTGCCACCATTGCCATCCTAACCCCCAAAGAGCTTGCCTGTGCTATCTTTGCCTTATGGTGTCCGGCACTGCAAGTCCTGGATTACCTATGGGCCAGGATAACAGCTTCAGTCAAGCACCATTCTGTAGTCGAAATCTACCCATTTGATACCATATTCGTAATCATATACCTATTTTATAACGATCTTATCTATTTCATCTGCATAATCAGTTGAAATTAAACAATTTTTTACATAGTTTTTTTATTATTAATTAGTAGATTTTTTAATAATTTTCATTTAGACCATGTATGCTTGTTATAAGTATTTGAAAAGGATTGTGTCTTTAATATTTTACCTGATCACATTTGCTCATTTTTAGGATAAATTCATAAATTGAAATAAAACGCACCGTTTAACAGCATCTTAATTAACACATTTCTTCTGATTGAAAATAATACACTTCTGTATGCCAGGTTTAATGTTTAAAGAAAAAAACAGTGTCTGGCAATAGGTAGACAATGAATTTATGTAGTAAAAACTCTCATATTGTATCATCAGAACTGTGTGCATGCAGCAATGGTGATTTTCTAAATACAGAAGGTACCACATTTACCTCTTCATTAAGCGCTGATATGTATCAAAATGTGAGTGACCTACATACTGTCATCAGGATGTGATGCAGGTTGACAACATCAAGCTATTTGTCATCAGTGACACATTAAATGCAGTGAACATGGGAAATACATTGATGTATTTCAGGTGCTGTCTGGTTACCCTATCCCTAAAAAGGACAAGATTATTTACCGCAACTATATTCATTTTCACCTTGGAGGAGGGATGCGCTGGCCTGCAAGGCCGTATCAAATCCTTTGCGTAGGATCAGTTGTCCAGTCCAAGTTCTTTGCACAAGTACGACCCAACGTGACCCTTAACACTAGGATGGCCCGCTCCGGGAGGCTGGAATTCAGCAGGATCACATAGTGTGAGGTTACACGGTCATACGAGAGAGTGTTAGTGAGAGTGAAAAAAATAATAACAAATTGAAGCTCGTTTGTTGCGTTGTTGGCAAATTTAGTTAAGATTAAATTCGTACGAATCCGAATGCACAAGTCTGCTATATGGCCACTGACCAAATGACTCGAATATCGGCCCTCGGGGAAACCTTGACTGTCCACTAAAGGTACACTTAACCTGCATTCAAGCAGGGATATCACCCATAACATACTGGGGACAAAAGTCACAAATGGCAATCTTATATATGAACACAGCAGTGTTGATTAGGGAGGAATTATCTCCAGCCTTTGTGACCTTGAGAATCTGCCTATTCACCTTGAGATTGGGTATTGGATATCATTTCCACCTGCTTCCCACTGCAAGTAAATTCATTTTGCTGAATATTATGGATACGATACCTGGCAGCATTCCGTTTTTTAGCACTGTATGTTCTACAGAATTGAGTCCTTCATGCTTGCAATTTCTGATGTTTGTTTTTTTTTAAAATTATTAGATTTTTCATGATGTATATAATGTCAAATTGCATGGTTTCACTTTGACCTTTTTAATACATAAAGAGGAAAAAGCCTAGTTTTAAAAAAAGGTTTCTAGAAAGGCATCGGAGTGACCAGCATTGCTGTAGAAAGAGCAAAAAGATATTGAGACGTACGTTCCCCCCGCTGACCTATACATGTATTTCATGAGCAGCATTTTAAATAAGGTTTTAATGAAGGTGAAACGGGAAAACCAGAGAGCACCTGTCAGAGCACATTATACTATTACCGCATAGCCAGTCATGTGAAACGTAACGAGTCAACTGTTTCAAAAGAAGATCTTTTACTTGGATTTTTAGTACTGGGTAATTTTTATTTTTATTTTTTTGCATATTAGTAATAATGGATGAGTGCTTGGTCGTTGCCATAAAGTCAAATCTACGACTAACCCACATCTGTGCAGGCAGAGAATCCCAGACATGAATCAATGGAGGCTTTAACTTTAAACATGGCATTTAAAAATTGTATGCCTGAGACATACAAACATAGTTTAACTTTTAACCCTTCAAATGACAGGGGGGGGCGAGTGTGCATTGTCGATTGTCATGTATCGCTTTCGGATCTGGGCATAGAAACGGGCCGACAAGAAAAAGATTTGTCCTGTGCAGGCTGAACGGGCAACAACTAAAGTTAACAGAGCGTGTAATTCTCCCCCTTTATTTTTTTTTACTGTGAAAATGTGAATGTAGGAATCCTACACGAAACATCAACTGTTATGCCCCAAGCTTAACAGAGTCAGTTCATATAACTGGATTTTTTTAACATGATTTCCAGTCATATAAAACAAATGGAAAACACGTTGTACATACTTAATAATTTCCAGTTGGAGAGGTTTCTTTTCTTCTGCATAAAATATATATATATATACACAAGGTTCACAAATGGAGATTTGTACACATCTGTATACACAGCTTTATATTTTGTTATAATGAGTTATATTGGTGAAGACTGATTTGGCTGAACCTAAATAAATTGTACGACTCAAATGAAAGTAAATGAAAGGTAAGGGAAATTATTATTATCATTTATTTAGCGCCACCAAGCTTAGAGGGCCCGGCTCACAAGCTTACAATCTAGAGGAAACGACTTTGCCCTCTGGCGTAAGGGAAATAAAGTGGATGCAAGTAAAGTGCATAGGGGGTAACCCAACATCTTGCTCAGTCTGGCATATGAAACCCCTGATGAAGCCATAACGGCGAAACATGTCGAGCACAGGCGCCATTCCAGATGTACAACCTAGTTCTCGCTACAGCTTTCATATTTTTAAGTATTTTACCTGGCGTTTTGTTGGCACATTTCATAAAATGTTTGGACTTCCTAATCTTTTCTGGAGTTGCCTTTGTTTCAGAAATGTTACAAAAAACTGATAGAAAAATAGTAGCTATACAGAAAATAACATTTAGATTAACAATCAACACTATTACCTAAATATAAAAAAAATCATAATTAATACGCTGTACAGGTGCAAGAATTAGGATTGGGGATAATGTGAAAAATGTTCCTTTAAGTGAATTGGTTATACAATATTATTCTTGCTCGCTGTTCTGCTTTTTGCTTTGTTGCTGGCCGAAGCATTAAATGTCAGGTAGAATCAATCTATTATTAGTTCCCCCAACAATGCTGGCAACATAAAATATCCACGTCGATGAGTGTATCCTTAAAGTAATATACCAGGTACATTACCCAGTTACGCTTCATAGGCAGAACTAACAGAAATCAAAGAAAAAATATGTTTCAAACTCTGTGACTGTGTACACATATGTTTGGGTTTTGTTTGTTACGTATAGTATACATACAGCAAATTTAAAAGAAGGACAATAGACGCTTGATTGATATTTAGTGGCAGAATATATCATGGTTATTGACTGTAATATACAGTAATTCTGTTTATTTGCCTTTAAACTTATTTTTAAAAACCTCAGGTCCTGAGATCCGGCAATTTATTGTAAAAAAGTTAGATACCTTTGTTAAAAGGACAAAATACGTATCATTTGGAGTTTTGGAGAACCCTCTGGAGAGTTCAGGGAGGGCTACTAAAATGGTGAGAGAGAGAGAGAGGTAAGAGAGAAAGAGAAGATATGGTAGAAACATTTAAATACATAAAGGGGTTTAACAAAGTACAAGAGGGGAGGGTTTTTTTCCCAAAAGAGGAGCGATCTCAGGACAAGGAGTCATAATCTAAAACTAGAGGTTTAGTGTAAAAGTCAGCTGAAAAGTCTCCTATTCGAAGTGGTAGAAGATAATACAGTGGGGAAATTTAAGCATGCAGGGGATAGGCCACATGGATATTCTGAATCCAAGATGAGAACAATGATAGATTAAGGTCTAAGTCTTTACAGCGGAACAAAATAGGCAGACTAGATGGGCTGAATGGTTCTACTTTTAAATAATATGCTTATGGTTGGCAGAAAGAAGTACTGGTGTATGCGCTGCGTAAACTGTTGGCGCTATATAAATAAAAGATAATAATAATAATGATGTCATAATACAAATCAGCTGTAAAACCTCGACGGCTGGAAAATAATGTTCTACCACTATCTGTTGGTGTTCCTCAGGGCTCAGTTCTTGGGCCTCTACTCTTCCCATCTACACCTCTTATTTTGGAAAACTCATATCTTTCTTTGGTTTCTAACACCACCTTTATGCAGATAACACCCTCTCCCCACCATTCACTGCCTCTTCTAACTCGCCTCACCATCTGTCTTTCTGGAATTGCATCATGGACGTTGTTGCATTACCTGAAGCTCAACATTTCGAAGATTATGTTTATGGTAATCCCACCATCCTCTCTGTCCACTATCTGACCTACAGACCCAGTTCGTCGCCTTGGTGTCACACTTGACTCTCCTTCAACCCTCACATCCAGACCCTCACCAAATCATGCTGCCACCTTTACCTCAAAACATCTCCTGAATTCACCCATTCCTCACACAAGAAACAACCAAAATACTAATCCACCCCCTTGTGATATCCCTTCAAATTCAAACTCCTGACCCTGACTTACATAGCCCTTAACAACTCTAAACTCCCTTATATCCCTACCCTCCTATCCAAATACACCCCTAGCCGCCCTCTTTGTTCCTCTCATGACCTTCATCTCTCTTCTACCATTATTACCTCTTCCCTCTCCCGTATTCAGGATTTCACCCGTGCTGCACCCCTTCTCTGGAATTCCCTTCTTTGTTCTGTCAGACTTTCTCCCTTGTAAGCAAATTTCAGAAGCTCTATGAAAACCCACCTCTTTCCTCATAGCACTCTCAGCTAGCATCCCGTCTAAGCCATCTGAACAACCTACAACCTCAACAGCTCATCCAGCCTTGACCAACTCATCCTCATCCAAGCCGTCTTCTCCTACCGTTTTACTTCCCCTCAACCGACTAGATTGTAAGCTCGCAAGGGCAGAGCCCTCTTCTCCTTTTGTACCAGTTTGTTATTGTTTTGTTTTCAAATGTATCCTATCAACTCTGATTGTAAAGCGCTACAGAATCTGCTGGCGCTATATAAATAAATGTAATGTTCTAGGTCAGAAGGATGCTTAGGTCAAGGTGGCTAGTGAATTCATTACACTATCTTGTTCCGTTTATCCTGACTTGAAGAAGCTGCCCATAGTTGAGTCCTCATTGATTTCTACTGGAACATTCAATATGAATTTTACTTATCTTAATGTTTGCTTTTTAAGTATATACATGCTTTTATCACAAACAACTTTGATGCAGATCATGGGTGAGAGAGCAGAGGAAAGAAACTGTTTTCAAAGGCAAATGTTCTACTAGTCCCAGAGCAACATTTTTTCTAGCAAATTCATGATTTATAGTTATTATACACACACACACACACACATATATATATATATATATTTTACAATTTTTACAGATTTACTGTGATCTATGTAAAGATCACCTTTCTATCTCACAAGCTTAATCATTAGACTTGGATGCCAATGACATATGTGAATTGCAAATTTGCGGGTAAAGCAGCTGTTTGAAGTCCTCATATTCATACCCCCCCCTCAAAAAAAGAGAGATCAATTCACTTTATAAGGCTGAACAGGTCCTGCACCATGCATAATTACCATCTTAAAAGTTATGCATATAATTTAAATATGCATTATACTGGGTCAGCTCAGCCCTTCTTCCAAGATAAGCTCACTGGGGATGGACTTTTATGATAAATAGTGGCAAATTTGGAAAATTATTCAAGTCGCTTGTCTACCCTTAGTTTAGTGAATAAACCAAATAATGTTACTTCCAAAGTAGGGGTTTTTACAAACATTTAAAAAGTAAGAATTGTATTTCATAGTTTATGCTTAATAAAATATATAGCATTTATTAAAAAAAAACCCCACTGTCCAACCTGGTAGATCAGACTAATAATATCCCAAATTAGGTCTTTCTGTAAATGGAAGATGTTTGTCATCGCCTGTGTTTATACTGTTCATTAAAGGGGAGACTTTACCTGTTGTTTACCTTTCCGGTGACCGATTCCATGTCAGTGAAGACGCACAAGTGAATATTAGTTTTGAATACACCTTTTCCTGCTCACAAAACATTATCTCCTAGCAGCCAGGCTTAGTAAATAACCCAGCAACCTATCCTTACCATTAGCACTCCAGCTGCCTCCTGGTACGGCTAGCATGCCAGATAAGTGTTTCACATAGGAACATTGTATGTTGGGGAAGGGGGGAGAGATAGTGAGAAAAAAAAGAGTGAGAAAAAAGAGTGAAAGAGAGAGAGAGAGAGCAATTAAACCATCCATTCTTCTTTTCTTCTTCATATCGCCTATCATTCCTCCAACTATTCCCAACATTGTCTTGAACGTTGATACATTTATCATAAATCCTTTTAAACATACCAGAAAATGAAAAGAATAGCCCAATGTGAAACAAATTCGCTCATGGTTCTCTACCTGAGATAAGCAACCTTTGTCCTTGCAGCTGTTGATGGGCTAAGGTTGAAAGTTGTTTTATTCTTCATCAGCCGGAGTGCCAGAGGTTACCTACTCACCTGAATTCCCCGGATGTCGTGCAAGCTCATTCTGCCGTGACATTATGAAGTTAAAGCAGATGTATAATCCTGTTTAAGATATGCAAATGTACTCGAGCTGTTCTTTATGTGTATTGTAATTACATACAAATTTGGATACAGGATGCTATCTCAATTGACTCGAAATTAACCGCTGAAAACACTTCCAGTTGGATAAACTGCATTCCCCAGGGAGGACATACTCACTGAAGTGCATAGACAAGTATTCCGTGTTTTTTATTCCATCGTAAATAAATTACTCCGCGCGTTAAACTTGCTCAGTATACAGCAGTGCAAACGTAATTGTGCAAAAAGGTTTGACTGCATGTGTTCTCACTTTACAGATCAATACAACAGCAAATAAGGGGAAAAAAATCAAAATTGATTTAAACCTAGCCAGCCTCAGGGATAAAGCTAGTGAGCTTTTAAATAATTCACACTAAGCTATGATACGGTTTATTTGAAAACCGTTGACTTTAGGTTGTGTGTAAATACGTATTATATATATATATATATATATATATATATATATATATATAATACCCCCATAAAGTAATGATTTGTCATTACAAGAGCAATGTACAGTGCATCACTGAAAACATGGGGTGATTTGTGGGACCACGAGAAGATAAATTAACACATTCCGTGACAAGCCCAATGCCCAATGAGCTTCTTATGTCTGCTCTGTAATTATGTTAAATAATTCTTCCATATTCACCATACATTATAGAAGGGCTGAGCTATGTAATACCGAGCAGAGTCAGATAGTTGAAATAATAACTCTTGCTAACTCCTGTTTGAGTTAATAAACCTCAGTTTGACAGTCGGGCCCAAGCTTTGAAAAGCAACTAAATATATGGGCTACGCTGGTTTCCTTAGCAGCTTGGCACCATAATACTTCTTCATACATCTTGCTTTACTGAATATTCATTGCCTGATGGATAACCCAAAAAAGCACTAGGTGTGAAGAAACTTTTTTTTTCAATGTGGCATGTACAAAAAAACCCCCAAATTTCTATTCCATCTGAAAAAAGAGCCCTCTGAGAGCTTATGTGGCTATTTAATAAATTGTATAATATTTGACTCACGAATCCATTTTCTTTTTGTCCAATACAGTCACATCTTTTCTTTTTTTAAAAAGGGGTTAATGAGACATTGTTTTCTCCATGTAACTATACAAGTCCTACTGAAGACCACCCCCTAGTGGATTTTATAGAACATCTGGCGCAGCTGACAAAATTGATACTGAGCATGTGCAATAAGTGCCCTATGAATTGAACATAAAATCCAGTGCTGTATACAGTAATGCAGGTCAGCTTTGCAGAAATAAAAAAAAAAAAAAAAAACAACCTGGTTTTATCTCATATTATTTTAATAAACTGCTTTAGCTGCAGACTGGGTGGCTGCCATTGTTGTCATTCATGTTATATTTTGAGATACTTTGTCTCTGCTCCAACACCACACTGTGGTGATGCTTTATGGCAATGCTGATGAAGTCTGTTCCTCCATAGACTTTCATTAGTCAGAGTGTCTGGACGGGTGATTTACAAAGAGCAGTTCTATTGTTTATGACATGTCATTATGATAAGAAGTCAGGGTATTTCAAGTACTAATTTCAATATTAAAAAACCAGCACAATGTATTTTTAATCTGATAATAATAATTAAGATGGTGGGAGTTCTTTACGTTCAACAAAGTAGGTAAAAAGCACATTTATTTTCTTGAAAAACTATTAATCACACAATAAAGGGTATTATATGAAAGTATTAATTGTGTCATTTTTAAAATAGTGAGCTATGTACCTAGGTATTTGTCAGCTCATTACACAGAATATGGGAAATAATGAAAAAAAAGTCTTCATTTTAGTAAAAAGAAGTTCTTTCTTACACAAATTAGAGTCAATCCCCCTTTTAAACAATCCCAAAATCGATATTATGAAATATCCCCTTAGGTTCTTAATTAACTTGAGGAGTGAGTTAGCCCATGTGATGTCACAGAACAGATGTCATTAATCTTTTACTCCTGTTCTGCGAGTTTGATCCGCACTCAATTCATACCTGGGGCATTTAATGAATCACCTACTGGTTTTAGGCTTGTTAGATGAATCTGCCAGCCACCTCTAGAAAATTATGGCTGCCTAAAATAACCTTACCTTGTAAAATAGTCTATTCAGCCATCGCTCCCATTGAGCAATTACCCAGTAGGTCTCATCTTTATATAATTATCCTGTATAGGCATAGACAGCGGACTCATGGGGCCATAGTATTGAATTGGCTAAGCAACACAATGCATTTTTTGTTACTGAAGTAAAATATTTCTGCGCATTAAAATACATTTAGCATAAAGTTAACCACTTAAAGGATACAGCTACCCAGATTGCCTGTAGACACTTATAGGACAAATAATGTTCCGTTACCCATCTAAGCTGGGATGCATCCCATTGTATTACCATTTGGCGTAACAAACAGGAAAACACAGCTTAAGGCTAGGTTTCCACTTGGGTTTTTGTCCTGCGTTTTTTTCTTGATGAAAAACGCCAAGAAAACTGCCACTGCATTTACCTGCGTTTTGGCGTTTTTTCTGGAGTTTTTTCTGGAGTTTTTTTCTGGCGTCTTAGCCTTTCTGTGGAAATTGCTTTTTTTGACCTTAGGCAGTTTTTCCAGCCTTTACAAGTTAGAAGTTTCACCCAGCTAAAAGGGATTAGGATAAATGGCAAGTATCTGCCCTCTCCTAATGTCATTTAGATGGTAGACCCTTTTGTCTCTTTTCTGTGGTTTGTAAGGCATGCTTTATTCCGAATGTGTGCTCCTCTGGGAAGATTGGCCCCAAATGATGGTGCAAATTGTTTGCTGTTGCTTTTGGCACGCAGGATCCAGTTGATGCGTCGGGTATGTTTGTTTGTAATGGCATGTTTGTTCCAAATGGTGTAAAATTCAATATGAACCAGTCCAGGACTTTGTTTTGTGTGAAACTGTTTGTTTTCAGCCTATTTCTCGTAGGACACGCAGATACTGGGTCCATCCTCTGCATTGTAACTGTGGAAAAAACGCCATAAAAAACGCCAAGGCAATAAACCCACATGGCTTTTTCATGACGTTTTTTCTCTCCCATAGAGAAAAACGCCAAGATTTCCTTGCAAAAAACGCCAGAGTGTCAACATGCTGCGATTTTGAAAAACTGCCACAGAGCCCAAAAAAGCAGAAAAACGCCAAAGAGGACTGAAAAAACGCCAAACAGAAAAACGCCAAGTGGAAATGGCATTTTGCGATTTCCTATTGAAGAACAGCTAACATCTGGCTACAGCGTTTTTTCACTAAAAAACCGCCAGGTGGCGCTATTGGCGTTTTTATGGGCGTTTTTAGCAAAAAAAACCAAGTGGAAACCTAGCCTAATGGCTTTAACTCAGACAAAGCGGGTACCGTATTGTACGGCATATAGGCCACGCCCATAAAAATTGATTAATGTAAATAAAATTTAATTAAAAGAAAAACATTACTAGAAAGCTAAAAGAGTTTTTCTTACTCTCTCACTGATTCTCTTAATGTCTCCCTACCTTATCCTCTGTTTGTTCTGTCTTGACTCCTGTTGAACCTCCGCAAAAGGGGAGATCTTCTGGGCACCAACTTGGAGGAACGGGAGAGGCTGCTTTTTGTTTTTCGGAAGTACCATAAGCCGCCCCGATATTGCAGAAAGAATTGCAGAGAAACAGAGGTACAGAAAGGTGTCTCTTTCAAGGAGATACAAGAGAAGAAGCGGAGAGAGGGGCACAGAAGAGCCCTATGGATAAGGTAGCGGACCTTGAAAATATCTAAACCCTGATTATATGTCCGTGGACTTAATGTTTCTAATCACAAAAAATCCAGGTATGCTGTGT
The DNA here is from genome assembly GCF_027358695.1 of Spea bombifrons. Taxonomy (NCBI): domain Eukaryota; kingdom Metazoa; phylum Chordata; class Amphibia; order Anura; family Pelobatidae; genus Spea; species Spea bombifrons. Next base: position 15,598,064 of record NC_071088.1, read on the forward strand.
GACTATGATTTTAAGATATGGAATACTATAGAAAGGTGAGGACATTTTTGTCTTATTATTTAATAAAGCCAATGGTGCCTTCTAGCGGTTGCTATAGGTGTAGTGCAACTGAAGAAACGAAGATTATTATGATTTTTACAAAGAAATGGTACATACAGTATAAAAAAAAGTGGCAAAGGTAAAGCATTTCTCCCATATTCCTCTTTAGGAAACAAAGGCCTTTGTCCTGCTATTGCCCCCCGATGCTCCGAATGTTTGGTGGGTATGATTGTATCAAAGTGTTCTACAGACGTAAAAGTCACAATAACGAGCAAAGAAACTGAATCCAATGTGTTCTTAAATTTTATAGCGTGAACGAAATACATTATTTTTATTCTAAATGCCTTTGCGTGTTTGTAAACGTAGGCGTTAATATCTCGCAAAATAGTATAAAAAGTTTCCTTTAAAGCTTCACTACCTGACCAGTCCTTGAAGCGATTACTGTAGTTACATTAAGAAGTAAATATTAATATATTTTATTCCATGGAAAGATAGTTACCAGCCTGTTGCAGAGCCATATTCTTTCCCTGGCACCCAATGTATTCTGATCAGTTCTGATAAGCTTAATATAAATAATATTGATCTTATGGGGCCTTAGGAGAACTGATTTCTTGAAGGTGTTTTACCTGAATGCATAGAGTGACAAGTTTTCAGTCTTGAAACAAATAAAACCTGCTGTTATATGTTATTCCAACTTACAGTCTTTCTATTTCTAGAAATCTTTACCCTCTGTACTGCACCTCTCTTTAGCTGGTCAAAATTGCTATGACTAAGTAAATTACCGGAGAAAAGTATAGTTAAAATGATACCATTTATTGTAAATTACCCTCACACAAAGCAAGTTATGAGCTGCCGGGGCAGAGCTTGGGAAGTAGAGTGTCACTCAAACTGGCAGTGCTAGTACACTGGAGAATGAAGTAAAGGGTGTGGGATTGGGGGTCCCAAATTCCACTGTCCTGGTTTGGAGACAGAGCTGGAACTTGGTGGGATAGCGGGATCAAGAGGCAAAATCGTGACTGTCCCGCGCAAAGTGGGGCAGTTCAAGGGGCATCATTCCGGCCTAGGCCTCAGAGTATAATCACCCTCTTGGTGCCATTGCTGAATGGGCCGGTTATAAGGTAGATTACTGATCTCCCCATCTAGCACATTAACACTATAAAGGACCTAGCCTCCATATTATTTTACGGCCAGTGCACTTCCTTAAAAGACGGAGTAACGGTATACGGTGTCAAGCTGTTAGGACAACAGCATGGGGGGGGGTAGCTGTTTGTTTAGGCTTACGGCAGTGCCAAAGGTCTCCTTTATCTCAAATAAATAAGCGTCAATTTACCTCCTAGTCCGGTACAGTGCCTTGAAAAAGTATTCACCCCCTTGGCATTTTTTTCTGTTGTGTTGCATTAAACGTATGTTACAAGAAATAAGACAAGAAAAAGTCAATACTTTGTAGAGCCACCTTTTTCATCAATTACAGCTGCAAGTCTTTTGGGCTACGTCACTATAAGCTCGGCACATCTAGCCACTGGCAAAACTGCTCCAGCTCCTTCAAGCTGAACGTGTTCCGCTGGTATACAGAGATCCTTAAGTTGTATCACAGATTTTCAAATGGATTGAATAAGGCGGAGGCTTAGTCCTTTATAGTTGACTAGGCCATTCCAAAACATTTAAATGTTTCCCCTTAAACCCCTCAAGTGTTGCTTTGGCAGTATGCTTTGGGTCATTGTCCTGCTGGTCATTGTCCTGCTGAACCTCCGTCCCAGTCTCAAATCTCTGGAACACTGAAACAGGTTTCCCTCAAGAATTCCCTGTATTTAAGCTCCATCCATCATTCCTTCAATCCTCACCAGTTTCCTAGTCCCTGCCAATGAAAAGGATGGTGCTCTCGGGGTGATGAGAGGCGTTGGGTTTGCGCCTGACATAGCTTTTTCCTTGACGGCCAAAAAGCTGTACCTTCTTCCATATGTCTGAGAAGTCTCACACATGCCTTTTGGCAAACAACAAACGGCTTTGCTTTTTTTTCTGGCCACTCTTCCGTAAAGCCCAGCTCTGTCGAGTGTACGGCTTAAAGTGGTCCTATGGACAGATACTCTAGTCTCCGCTGTGGAGCTTCTTCAGGGTTAGCTTTGGTCTCTTTGTTGCCCTCTTTGCCTGGCCCTAGAATTTTGGTGGGCGCCTTCTCTTGGCAGGTTTGTTGTGGCGCCATATTCTTTCCATTTCTTAATTTAGGATTTAATGGTGCTCTGTGGGATGTTCGGATATACATATGCACATACCATTTTCCATTTTTTATTTTTTAGATTTTTTCACAAAAAAAAATATTTTCTTCACCAATTTGGACTATATTGCGAATGTCCATTACATGAAATCCAAATAAAAATCAATTTCAATTCCAGTTTGTAATGCAATAAAATAGGAAAAATGCCAAGGGGGTGAATACTTTTGCAAGGTGCTGTACATTGATAGTTACCTGGGGGTATTTTCTGATCCTAATGGAGGCTTTTTTGTGTTTAAAAACTGATTCTGTGCAAAGTTTGAAAGCCAGTCTTATCACCATAGCAACCAAGGAGTGGTTCGTACAGATTAGATCATTCTATCAGTTACTGATTTACTCCTTTGCTCCAGAAAGAATATTTTTTTTCCCCGATAGATTTACTCTAATAACACGCAGTATGATCTCACAGCACCTTATCTTTTTTGTCATATTGACACAAGTAAACTGGAAAAGACAAGATATGACAACAATTTACTTTTCTGATCAGTTTAAACGTCCATCTGGGGAGCCCCCGAGGCTGCTCATAACCATAGCAAATCTAGAAGATCTTATTACTGCCCCAGATATAGGTAAAAATACCTTTAATTAATATATTGGGCTCCTTGCAAACCGCATACTGGAAGCACTGAATGTTTGCAATCAGTTCCCAGCCCCACAAAACAAGCAGGGTCAGAGAGGAGTTAACAGGAGTTACGGCCTTTGATAGGATTACAGTATATTCCATTTAAAAAGACAGATGAAACGAGGTTTGCTTGGTGTTTCCCGTAACGCCATTCACATACTGTTAAAGCATAAGTAAGTTTTAGGTAAAAAATGTGATTCTGCCGTCTATTATTTCTCAGGTCGGCGGGCGGTCCCGTTGATGTCAGTGGGCGTTCCCGCCAGCATCAGTGGATGTCCTGCTGACATCATGGCAAACACCATGACATCACCGGCATAAAAAATGTATGAGACCCTTAAAGCGATGCCGAGCCATACTGCACTGGGGACAATGCAAAAACATCAAAAAAATATTATAAAAAAAGTAAAATAATACATTTACATACCGCTATAAGTAAAAAAATATATATACAAAAAACCCCAAACCCCCTTATATTAAAAAATATGTAAAATGGGGTAATATGTAAAGCATGGCTGTGGCCCTGCAGAACGTAAAAAAATATGTATGTGCAGTATGACTGTGTTCCTGAACATAAATTGGGTCATTGGATTGGAAAAATTAGATTTTTTTTTCCCATTAAAGTATAGCACAGGTTTATTTATCTAATATCACTAATAATTATTATATTTTATGTATTCCTTTTTTATTTTTTTTTAAAAAAGAAGGCCCTACATCTCCTGAACAAAATGATGTATAATTTGTGTGGATTCATCTAATCTAGAAAATGGGAATCATGCTTTAACACGCATATGGTAAAAAAATTGGTCCTTTGTTTATGAAAACCCCCAGGTCTGAAGGGGTTAAAGGGGAACTCCTGCCAAGTACTGATTCTAGTATCCGTTTCAAAAATATTGTGTAATTTTCTCTTAAACGCGGGTTTTGTATAATATAATATTTTTAGGCAGATGAATATTGGCCTTTCACGTGTGTTCTATCTCTGTTATTTTGGCCTAATCTACCTGACAAACAGTCTTACTCCATTAATACCTTGTAGTTAATAATAAAATGGCTCTGTCCTAATCACCCAGCTGGATACTCTGACTAATAAAAGTATATGAAGGAATTTACTTCATTATCATTGCCATAAAGCATCTTCAGAGTGGTGTTTGTGCATTGAAGGTCACCCAAAATATCACATGACTGACAACAATGGCCGCCTCCAGGTCTGCAGATAACAGATGTTTATTATTATTGCAAAAAGGCATAAAACCAAGCTTTTTGTCAAAACTAATCTAAATTTCTGTTTGCAACACTATTTTACAGCCAAGGAGAGTTTAATTTGCAATAAGACTTCTCGTTTAAGTTTGCTTGTTAAATGTTGTTTTGACCGGTAAGAGCAGAAGATGGTTGATTGGAATATTAAACCTTCTGTATTGGATACTGTTAGCCATTTTGATACTTTACCCAGAACAGGTGTGCCAAGTCATTTCGGTTTGGACTGTTATTACGTGTCCTTTGTTCCGCGCTTGCTTTCCACTTGATTAGCTTGCCGAGCTCTCTTTTAGAGCTACAATCTAGCAACAGTCTTGTATACGTAGTCTTGCTTACATATCAGCTCACCCTTAAAGTGCTCTTTTTATTTTCAGTCCACTGGTTCCCGCGGTACTGTAGTTACAATTACCATTCCGCTCTGCATCTAAATGGACAATTGGCTGGATTCACTGCCAGAGATCTATCGCACAATCCCACAAAACATTGCAAAAGGGGGAAAAAAACAGCTTTCATAAAAGATGCATTTTATACATTTTTAATGAATCTTGGCCAATACATCTTTATTTTTAATCACATTTTTCCAATGCAAGCTATGTGAGGATTGTGTCTAATATTACTTACTACATCACATATTAATCTTTCTGTAATGGTGGGTCAGTTATACATATAGGACCTCTCCACTGATTTGTTTTGTCACGCCGAAGACCTAAAATTGCATTTTGGCATCGGATTTTTTATTAGTATACCTGCTCATGCCCTAAACCAGTGCAGATGGCATTTAACTCCAGAATTCACTCATCCTGCAAATATTAAAAATGGTTTAATATTGGAGCTCCCTCTAGTGGTAGAATTTCAAATAACTAGTAACAAGTAACTTTAGAATAATAATAGATAATAATATTAGTAATAAAGCAAACTATTAAAAATGATGCTATAAGGTGCTTGTAATTTACATTTAAAGAGTTAGTCTAATGTCCCTGACACGCCCTCTAAAGAAGAATGCATATTAAAGTACTCTTTGAGAATGCATTCTGCCAAAATTAAAGGTTTTACCAGCAGCAGCACTTATCCTTATCCACAATATGCTACCTACTGGTATCTGATTGTGCCTTTTTTTTTTTTTACGTTTACTGTTTGTTTAGTAAATCAGTGATTTATTCTAATTATTTAATCAATGCTCATATATGAAAGACATTTTTAACCTTAAGCGCGCTATAAGCTATGAGTTAGAAGCAAGACCTCTGCCGCTTTCTGCTCCTATTAATGCAGGTAGCATACTTAAGTACACAGCCTGACTGCGTATACAAGTCGAAGCCTCAAGTCCATGGAAAACGGCCTCCTGCACGCATTACAAAAACAGGGACTGGAGCCTCTATTTCATTAAGGTTAATGCCATAAAATGCACGCTGTATTTAATGCATTAAAGGTCTGCTATATTATCACATTGGAGAACCCTTCACGTGATCTAAAGTTAGGAGGCACACTTAGGTGAATCATGGGTTAATAATACAGGGGAATCCAGACCCCCCCCAATGCATCTGCAAAAGGAACACCATCAAAATTTAAAGGGACCTCACCGCTATCATGGGCATTAAAATAAATATGATGGCTGGAATGTCCCTTTAAAGTGATCACAGACACCCTAGAACAATAGTAAATTGTTAGCATAAAAAATATAAAAAGAGATGCCCATAATAAAAATAAGTGCATTCTCAGCCCACCCACCAATGTTTTGTAGGACTATTCAGTACAAAAAAAGTGGAACAGCCTCCCAGCAGAAGTGGTAGAGGTTAATACAATGAGGGGATTTAAACACGTATGCATATAGCTCCCCAGGATATAAGCCAAGACCAATGAGTGATTAAGATCCGGGTCTTTATTTCTGGGCAGACTAGTTGGGCCGAATGCTTCTGCCATGTCGGTAATCCTGCCTCCTGCTTGCTTTACTGGCGGAAGCTCTTGTCCTAAGCGATCAGGTCACTACACCTTTATAGCACGGCCTGCTGCCCCGCCCCTTTGTAAGTTTATGACTCACCTCTGTACACAAAAAACTATCAATGACAACATCACTTCCAACCAATCAAGGGCGGCCGAGACCTGACGTCATGCCTCCTAGAAACAAGTTGTTGACGGATATTGGAATGGTCCAATCAGCGATCCCCGTGAACTTCCTTGTTTATTTGTTTCCGCCTTCTCTCCGACTGTGTTTCTTGCGATTGACACTTGTTCCCTGCAATCGCTTTGAAGCGTAGGCGGGGCAGGAAGGGGAGGGGGCGGTTGCCCGGCGGTAGCAGTACGCGCAGGTCGGGGACGGCAGCATGGCGGAAGACGAAAGTGATCAGGAGTCTGAGAGGCTTGGGGAAGAACTGGAAGCCATCATAGAGGACGAATTGCAAGGGATTGCGTCTTGCGAGCTGAGGAGCCGGGAATACTGCCGCCGGTTTTGTGAGGTGAGAGATACCGGGGGAGCAACAGGGGCCCCGGGTACGCCAGCCGGAGCCCGACACGGGAGGGTGGGGGTTGTCGCCTTTTTGGTTAGTGGCTTTACTGCACCCGTGCAAGGCCTATCATACCCTGGGGCCAGCAGGGGCCAAACCTTGCCTTTTAGAGGGCCTTGTGTGTTGGGGGCCCTTGAAGCAACGTTATATACGAGCGTATATATGCGAGTTACTCACCTGTTATCAAGAAGCTCATTAACTGCCGTTTCTCAGCACCTCCTTTAACCCTTTACCGAAGACGTTGACGGAGACTTTAAGACGAACACGTTTTGAGGCCACCTCTGTGTTTATTGCTCATAAGCAGACAGGAAGCGGTTTGTCTATAGAGACATAGCAGAAACAGCAGCGCTGTTTAGAGTGTTAGGGCCCTGAGTACAGGGGGAAGTTGAGTGGTTGCTATGACAAATCCAGCTAGTTATGATGAGGTGGTCTGTAGGCAGATCAGACCCGTCACACACATCTAGTCTGTCCATTTTTCCTGATGGAAAGACTCGGGAGACCTTAATCAGTCCTTAATCTCGTTTTAGGTTTAGGATAGCTTCATCCCTACCCCATGCATGCCTTAATTCCCTCGCTGTACTAATGTCTTCCACTTTTCCTGGAAGGCGGCTGTTCCGTTTATCTATCACCCTGACAAGTAAAACTACGCCTGTGGCCCGTACTTTGTTACACTGTAGTCTCTGGAATGGCGCACGTAACGCAGAGTTACATTTATAAAGTTTACTCAATACATGAGCGCCTAGAGCTCAGCTCCACTCCTGCTGTGTGTTTCCTGCTTCCTTGGCATCACCCGTTACCCCAAAGAGCAGTCCCCCTCTGGGCGCTGATACCCGGCTGGTTGGGCGCGAGTCGACCGATCGCCCGGCTCTGCGCGTTTGCACTAAGCTCGCGTCAGCACTCCTGCCCGGGACGCTGTGTTTTGCACACATGACCCTTGTCGGTTCACGCGCTCCTTCCGTGATAGTGACCGCACCGGATCCAGTCCTTCTACAGCTAGATTATGCCAAGTAGGATGGATTTGAAACCCTTTTATATGGGGCAGAAAACAGGAATCAAAGGCCGATAAGAACCGGCCCACTTTTCCTGATGTGAAACTCTGACCGGATTTGCTTTGGAATCAGGATAGCGTTCTATCTGCCCCGATACTCCAGTGTAGTTTGGAGGAATGCCATGGTTACTGCATGTCTTATACCCAGCGCTGCGCGGGCTTCGCTTTAACGGGGTGAAGTTTGTCGGAGTTCTTCCCTTTCTTTGCCGCATCTGCGGGAAACGCTTCATTAGAAAGGGAATTCCGTCCTGAAGACGCTCCTTGCACTTTGATCTTGGAGAGTTACATGGAGTTGTTTTTGCTATTATGTGTTTGTAAGACTTTTATTTCTCTAGACGTTTGTTTTAATCCCGATCTGTCCCCGCGGTCTGTAAGTATCGGTCAGTAGAGGCATTCATTCACGAACTCTGGTCAGATCTCATCTGTATTGGCTTCTGCCGGAATAAATTATCCGGTATAAATAATTGGATTAATAAAAAAGAGAACGTGTGTGCCTCTCCCCTCCCCCACCAAGCTGCTCTTTTATATAGGTGCTGGTCATACCTTTGGAGATCACTGGCGTGTAAGGGGGCATATCTGGCGCTGAGGGTATTATTTCTGTGGCCGTTCGGTTTAAGGTGGTTATAGGGTTTTCAGGTTTTGAGTATATTTCTCTTCAGCGGTAGTTTAATAACAAGGTTTGCCAACCTGTGTGTTAACCATCCAACGTGTATTTACTGTATAATGTTCTGCATCATCGTTATTATTATTTAGTGTTTTATATAGAGCCATCATATTCCGTAGCGCTGTACAATGGGTAGACAGGACATATCAAGTAGTATATAACATAACAATTTGACTTACAGAAACAACAGGTGAGAAGGGCCCGGCTCAAAGGAGCTTACAATCTAGAGGGAACTAACTTTCCCTCCGCTGAGGGGAGTCCGGCCCCCTCTTACGATGTCTGTTAGGATAAACACATACGCATGTCTATTAAGATTAATACATTATCTTCAATCTAATTACTTTAATTACTGTCCTGTTAAATTATTCTCTGAATAACTATAAACTCTATTATCTTTCTATTCTGTATTCTGTCCTGATATTTATTGGTTTGTTTGGACCGCATAGGTCTGTTCTTTGTCACCCGTTGGTTCCTTTTGTTTTCCCCCGGGAGCGGGTCCGGTCACCGTTGAAATAAATGTTTAACGGGTTGTGGTGGGGAGCCTCGTCTAGCGTCGCTGTATGTATAATCGCACATTATCGCTGCATTTCTCTAACCGTCCGCCGTTCTCGTGTCCCCGACAGGTTGTGGAGGAATACACGGCCCAGTGGCAGGTGCCGTTACCCCAACTCCAAGTGCTCCAGACCGCCCTGTGCTGCTTCACGTCGGCCAGCGTCTCGTTTCCCGCTCGATGTGAGCACGTACAGTATGTTTTGAGTAGACTAGCTTTGTAAGTACTTCCTTTCATTGGCTGCGTTGAATTACATTTTGTAAATACATGTATTTGTTCTGGCTTTGTTCTTGTTTGTCATCTATCAGATGATTGGTGACTGCTGGTTGACTTTTTTGCAGGAACCTAAGTGCCCCCCCAACCGTATAAAAACTGCGAGAGAAAACGTAATATTCTGAAACCGAATTCAACGGCCGATAAGAACGATTCGGCCCATTCTTCCTGATGTGACGACTCTCACTTTAATCAGTCCTCAGTCTTATCTTAGATTCAGGATTGCAATTTGTCAACCCCATCCATGTTTAAAGTCCCTCACTGTTTTAACTTCTACCACCTCTGATGGGAGGCTGTTGCATTTATGTATCTCCCTCTAAATAAAGCAAAGCTTCCTTGTATTATCTATTTGAAGCCATTGTCCTTCTCTTCTTTGCTCCAATGTTTATAGTATGTTTACCTTTCGTTAGTTCCAAGATTTCGCTCTTAAGAATTTTCTAATTAATGATACTTTTTTTTTTCTTTCATGATGGCACAATCCAGCAAATATAATTTCTTCAGGAAAAGTAGGCTTAGCGATATCTCATTTTGCAGGCTTTTTTATACAAAGGACACAAATCCACAAAGTTTTCGTTAAACGCTGTTGATTATTATAAATACGTCTGTCTTTGCAAAGGAAAATATTTCCAGCCATTGTTTGCATTTCAGGAGTCTTTTTGAGTTGCTGCTGTTCTTTGGAAAGGATGAATTTTATGAAGCCCCTTTAAAAGACATCTTGGCTTCTGTCCAGGTAATTTGTTTTCTTTTTGTAAATTCATAGTTACAAAGATTAATCGGAAGCAGGAAATCTTTTTTTTATAGAACCATACATGGCAGACTTCCTAATTTCCTTACATTTAAAAATGTTTCTGGTTTGCTGACCTCATTGGTTCCTCATGACATCACAGCTGTTGGTACCTGCTTTTCATTAAAGCCCAAACTTACACCAACAAAAGATGTCATTTACAAGAGAGCCTAAGAGACCGGGGTGGACGGACACCTAAGAATTCCATGTAATATATTCCACCAGGGATATTTCTGCGGCATCAGCCGGGGCGTTCGTTTTCAATTCCTTACATCGATATATGAGGATGAACTAAAGCGGGTTGTGTTTGAAGTTTTGCTTTTGTTCCAGGAGTGCCACGATCTTCTGGTCAGATATGACAGCACAGACTTAACACTAGTTACTGGTGTAATTAAAGATGGAGGTCCTTGGGAAGACCCCGTATTGCAAGCTGTACTCAAAGGGAAAACTGAACCTACAGATATCGGTGAGTGACCGTGTGAATTAGTGGCAGGTATTGGTACCTTGTATATTGATACATGTGTCTGTATTGATGATCAGGCCCAGGGTGCGCTGGCCTGCGAGGGTCGGGGCTGTCTTGCCATCTCCAGCCCTGTTGATGTTAATCTGATTTTGAAATGTGTTTTTTTTTCTTTCTTGATTGCAGTGGACAGATATTTGCGGTCTGAGAATCCGCTGTTCTTTGAGTTGCGAGTGAGATATCTCATAGCCTGCGAGCGCATTCCAGAAGCCATGGCCCTAATCACGACCTGCTTAAGTCACGCGGAAGTCAGTAAAAACCTCTATTACCACCAAGCCTACTTTACGTGTCTGCATATGGCGCAGCTAACGGACAAGCTTCTCCACGAGGTGTGACTTTTATTTTCCTTTCACCAGATCTCTTTTTAAATGAACAGAAATGTTATGCGATGCTCAGTGGTTCATCCTGTTAAAGCTTTAATCTGACAATCTTATCATTATCCTCTATCTTCATTTCTATTCTTTGTTGGTTTCAGTGACTTACATGTGTTAAAATATTTATGGTGTTTATATATTCAAACCGTAGCACTGCAGTTTGGTGATTCTCCAAACGATTGTGTTGTTAACTGTGTAGCCTTTTCAAGTGATATTCTGCCGGTTAATAACAGTACAGACTTGGAGTGTTGGATGTTGACTTGTGATTATACTTCTGCTCCTCGTATTTGGGGATTTTAGGGTCAGTACAGATGCGGTGGAGCAGATTAAAAAAAATTTACTTTTGCTTTACCAATGTGGGGGAAAAATACCCCAAAACAGCTCATAGATGGTACCGAGTTACCAGGAGGGGGAGAGCTTTTGGTTTGCAGTTGGTATGATGTGTTTTTTTTTATCGCTAAATATAAAAAATATAAATGGATGTTATTTAAAATGTAGTATTGTGTAGCAGCTGCTGTCTCAAAGAAGAGCTATTCACCTAAGGCATAAAGAATAAGCAGAGCATTAGTGGTGTATACATATGTGTACGGATGTATGTATGTATGTATGCATAGGTGTAAACGTTAGAGGTGTCATACGTATGTTTTTTTTCTTTACAATGAAGACTTACCAGAAGACGGGGCTTCAAATATGCGACTTCTTGAGTCTCCGATCACCAGCTTATGTTTGCTGAGGGAATACCATCATTGTTAGATTTCTGATACAGTTATTGGATACATTGTAGGTTAAAGGAATGTATTTTTTTTTCTCTTTAACGTATGTACACCTAATTATGTTGTACGTTTTTTTTATTCACGCAGCATGTCCGGAGGATAGACTGTAGTGACGGCGTACAAATTATATGTGACACTGAAAAAGAAGGTAAAACTAAGCTGGCGTATCAACTAAGCGAGGCTTTCCTTGTCGCCCAGTTGCAGTCCGGCGAGATGTACTGTATCTGGTAAGGGCTGGTAAAATAACACTCAATATCAGGTTTACTGATACACTTCACCATTACCATTGAGAACTTGCAAGAATAGGTCAGGTACTGCGGTTTATTATGGAGCTGATGATATAAGCTGAAATGTTTTGTACAAAATACCTAGACGCTATCAAAGCTGTGAATAATAGTGCCCTGTGGTAATAGTTCTCCTGCTGTGTGGGCATTACTGGAATAAAGATCGGTAGCCCCTTGAAGCGGATTGATAATTGCGTTTGGGTGTCTATTTCCTTTTATATCTTTTCCTTCTTTTATGGATTGTAGTTTCCGTTCTTTTTTTTCTGTTTGCTTTATCTGGTTTGTAAAGAGGAATTGTATGTTTGGCGTGTCTACAATGTTTCCATTGGGTCTTGTTAATGTATATGATGAAACGTGTATATAACAAGGATTTGTTAATAGTAGTTAAACAATTTGTAATCGCTGACTTTTTTTTTTTTTTTTTTTTTTTTTTTTTTTTTTAGGGATCTCATTTTTGTCTGGAGTAAACTTCAGCTGAAAATAAACCCTTTAAACCAAGTATTTGTTGAGCAGTGTTACCAAATGTTAAGGATTGCCACCAATGTCAAGGTCATATTTCCCTTCATGAAAGCAATCACAGAAGAAGTAAGTGCTGTTTACATAAGCGACGCATTATCCATGTTTTTTAATAAATGTATTTGTTAGTTTTGAAATACTATGTGCCATGTTTTATTTGCGGTACGGGTTTCAAACACATTATAGATGTTTTAGGATATATGTATATATATGTATTTTTTTTTTTTGTAATTTTATCTCCTTTTTTTCATGTGCCATGTCATCTATGTGGGACATACATTAGGAAAGTGAACCTTAGATCTCTAGCGGAAGGGAACTTAGTCTCCCATGATTTTGGAGATTATTCGTTAGTCTTTTTCATGCAAAATCAAAGCGATCCGCTGTACCCATATAGAGATACTTTCAATGCAGAAAAAACTTTAGCTTTCATCTAAACTCATCTACAAATAATTTTGTCAGCGCTGGGTTGTCTGAGCGTCTTTTTGAATCATTCAGTTGTAGCTGTAATTCCACATTAGCCGTCCCTTTTATTCTTTATATGTAACTAAAATTTTAAAATTGAAGCAGAAATTAGTAATGTTGTATTGTTTGTAGTGCAGTAATAGTAAATTGGTGTGTGTATGTATATATGATATATATATGATATATAATATATATATATATATATATATATATATATATATATATGTATATGTGTGTGTGGCAAATTCTAATTTATTTTCCCCCCGCAGATTGGAGAAACTGGCGTCCAGCTGTCTGTTGAACTGTGTGGCTGCGCGTTGCAGCTGGATCTTAACAACGATCCCGAAACCAAATCTTTAATTTATAAAACCATTGCTTACCTTCTGCCCACGGACCTGGAGATCTGCAGAATCTGCGCATTGTCCGTTTTCTTCTTGGAGAGGACAGCGGAGTCTTACGTTGCTGTTGAGCGTTTATACAAATGTTCAGACGAGGATTACAATGAGTTCACAAGCAGTGTTGAGAATCGCGTGCGGTTTGAATTGCTTCCGATCCTGAAAAGGGGGCTACTGTTCGATCCGGAATTCTGGAATTTCTCAATGATCCAGGAAAACTGCGCAAGCTTGCTCGGCGAAAAGGCCGCCATTGTTCTGTCTGATTCTAGTAAACTGGATGATGTGGCCCAGGAAAATTTGCCCGAGGAGGTTTCTGTTACAAACTTGAGCAATGGAACACCAGAGCACAATAATTCAACTAACATTGCATCGGAAGCACCTGCAGACTCTAAGAGGAACCATGCAGTGCTCAATCCAGCTACAAACCATAACGTTCCAAGACATCATTGTACCCTGTGTAATAAGGAAGTTCTTGGTGGCCATATTTTCCGGCACGCGCAGGCTCATCAGAAGAAAGGCTGCTTTTCATGTGTTATATGTGCCAGGAAGTTCAGAAATCGGGTGATCATGCTTAAACATTTAAAGAATCACATAAAGAAAATACAGAGACAACCGATTGCTAACATCGATGGCACGGCTGCTTCAGATAACCCCTCGCATGTATCGTCAGATACTACTGAAGTCACTTCCTTAGACACAACATCGTTGGGTTTAGAAAATGGTGATTCTGGTAATTCTGTCAGCAAAGAATTGGCCGATGTTCCGATAGCCAACTCCACATCTCAGGATGATGTTCCTGAGCCTGAGATCCCGATGGAAAATCACATAACAAACTTGAGTAACCATGTAACAAGTATAGATCATTCTGAAGAGGATGTTACACTAGGTGAAGTTCAACAAGTTGAGGATGGCTTGAATAAAGACCCATCTGACTGTGTAAAACTGAACGGATCTTTATGTCCTTCCAATAAAGGCCATATTGTAAACCGTGAAGATGGCTACACGTGCCCTGCTGAAGGATGCCATCGTGTTTTCCAAAAACCAAGGGCCCTTAATAAGCATGCGAGGAAAGCCCACCCGGCCGACCTGAACGTACAGCAGTATTTAATGAAGTGGAATAAGGGCAAGTGTCGATTCTGTCAAAGAAAGTTTATCAATTCTAAGCATTTCGTTGATCACCTAAAGAGACACGTTTATCCCAACGTCTACTTCTGCCAGCATTTAAACTGCAATAAGTCGTTCAAGCTGGCCACTCAGCTGACGGAGCACGTGGCGAGCCACAAGTGTTTAACTGCTCAGTGCGGCTTTATTAACTGCACTCAAGTGTTTGATAATCTCTCCAGTCTTTACGAGCACGAAGCACAGCACTATGTAGACTCCATTTTACTAGAGACTGCGACGGAATTGCAACCGACACGGAGTGAAGCTCCAGGCAACGCTCAGGACTCGGTAAACACACACAGCGGCTCAGCTTTGGCCGGTGGTAAAAAAGTACAGTCGGTAAATGACAATGAAATTGTAGACTTGCTGGTGCCTGGCTGGAAGTCGAGAAAGGATATACCTAAACCAAAGACCTACACGCAGTTGGAGAAAAATGTAAACGAAGGCGTTGGGAACGGCGATGAGGACCCTCAAGAGATCCCTGAACCAAAAGATATCCAGGCTCCCGTTCAGGAATCGCACCCTGAAGAGGTTACTGTTGTAGAAAAGGTTTTTAATGGACACGCTGAGTGTGATCAAACCGTAACGCAGGTAGTTTCTGGGGATTCTACACAAAATAGCCCAGTTTTAAATAACCTTTCCAGTTCTGCACCAGAGGTCCCTCAAAAAGTAAGCACTGCTGATGACGTAGAGAGCGTCCCCAAGCCAAACTCTAACCCCGGTACGACCTCTTATGGGCTGAATATGATTAAACCATTCTTCAGGCCTCTGCCTCCAAGTTATCTGGATGAACGGCACATAAGCATGCCAAAACGCAGGAAAATCGAGGAGGGGGACACCGCCGAAAAAGATACTGCTTGCAAAGCATCTGTGGAACGATTCAGATGTGGGAAGTGCCTAACAAGTTACTGCAGCTCGGAAGCACTCGAGGAGCACCTCGCACAAAAGAAATGTCAACTATATTTTGGGTTTGATTCAGATGATGAAAGTAAGTAGAAAATACCATGGCCGTGTAATTTATGCATATGAAATATGTTTCAGTTCTAAGCATTGATTTTTATTATTTTTTTTGGTTTCCAATGAGTTGCTAAACTTAAGGCAAACATACGGGAGTTTAGAAAAAAGTATTTAGAGTTTTTTTTTTTTTGTTTGTTTGTTTTTTTTTATAGTTTTCATTTGTTTGCGTTGAGTTTTTGCTGAAGCTGGGAAAAGGGTAAATACAGCCAGTAGATAGCTGCAGACCCCATTCAGGGTCACTTTTGTGTTACAAATATTTGACAATATTGTCTCTTTGTAATGGTTCGAAATAGCCAGACATGATTTAATACATGCGATCCATTCTCGTTCTAGGTGCCTGGTGAAAGCTTTTAGAAGAAGCGTAATCGTCACATTTCTGGTTCAAAATTGGCCTTAAGAGGATAAAACTTGTCAGATTCACATGTTCTTCAATGCGTGCTAGGCGTGTGTGTTTCGATTCCAGGAAAACATGTTTTACCACCGAGTCCAAAAAAAAAAACCCAAATGTGAAAATGTACAATGCCTTGAAGATTGAATTCAAATAAAGGACTTTTCTATAGTACTGATCTTTCCTGTGTTGGGAGTTTCCTGCAATCCAAGTAAGACTACCTGCTTATTACATATTTAAAACGGATCTGTCTGATACATCATGGCCCCCGTGTATTGGGCTTGGGCTTTTGTTTGCCATCAGTAATTGGTATGGAGATATTTAGTGTAAATGTATGGGGCTATGTCACCTTGGCAGAGTTCATTGGCAAAAACCTCCACAATTAAGGGTTTTTTTCACTAGTAACCAGTGGGATGAAAAATCTAATTTCCACCGATGTCAGGTCGACTCTGCCATTGAGAAGCTCTGAGGCTGTCAGACATAATGTACAGTTACTGTATCTCTGTAAACATCACTGTAGTTTACCCAGTAACCCATTACTTGGTGAATAAGCCCTTAGTTTCTGTTCATTCCTGAACTGAAGTTTCATTATCTCTCCGTTCTCAGACTTGACAGCACGATTTTCGTGTACCACTGAGGAGGAATAATCCTGCCAATCAATTAGACGTTCAGATCATTTCTCCTCCTCGTGTCTGTTGTGTGCATCTGTTTGGGGTCACTTAGAAACGTAGAGAGAGAAAATGTTATTAAAATAACATGAAATAGATCAGAAACACATCGTAGACATCATGTAGAACAATACAGTCGTGTTGTTTAATGAATATTGTAGCTGGAAAGGGCTGATTTTAATGGAATAATTTTATCACTCCCATCACTCCTGTTTCTAAAAATGCTTTCATTTACAGAGAACGTGGAACAGCACTCTGTTAACCAGGTCTTTTTAGCTTTTTTTAACCCCATATTCCCCAGCAGAGTAAAATTACAGCAAATCATAAATACAAATGAAACTAATGATATGTATTTAATAGTTGTAGACAATTTCTTTGTGTTTAATTTGACATTGTGTGAAAATATAGTTTAACACTTTATAACAACTTTTTTTTAATATATATATATATATATCATGTAATTTCCAATAAAATTTAATATTTCTAGATGATTATCCCAAAACTGCTTTATTTAAAACTATCTTTTATTAAGCGCCAACAAATTGCGCAGGGATGTACAATTTAAATAGGAAAGTTTACACACATAACAAATATACATCTGCGGAGCTTGCCGTCAAGCCTTATATTACGTTATACAATGTTCCTGGCATGAATGGTGGGTCCCGAGAATGTTCTTCTATTGTACCGGAAAACGTATTACTCGCGTTACTGTATAGTATGCTGAACGCCGTGCTTTGGCGGGAGAGCCGGTTACAATCCATACAGTTCTATACGGTAAATAAAGATTAAAATAACCAGCGTGTGTGTGTGTTAGAAACCCATTCGAAGGCATTTCCCTTCTTTAATGTGGCTGATGTATTGAGGTATCCACGCCAGGTTCTTAGGTTGCCGATTGCTTTGTATTGGTGCAGGCAGGCTTTGTAAGGGAAGGGGAGGAAACGGGAGAAAAAGAATCTCAACCCCTAAAAGGTGGACTTTTATGCTATTTATACTAAATATCTCCAAAACAATTACTCATTTCCAAACAAAACGCACAAGTGAATTAATTTACTTAACGGCGACAGTTCCCCGTTAAGATGCTTCGGTGTTGACTTCCTAAAGCACAACGTACGATTAAATCCCGTATTCGGATGTACCGGTTGAGTGTGATGTTACTTACGGACTTTCCCTGTATCACCGCTGCGTTTAGAAGCTTTCCTCCACGTTTCTACAATTCAGAGCACTTTTCACCGTGGATGACCTTTCATTTTGCACACCAACTGTATCTATTTGCTATCTTGGGATTCCTAAAAAGGAACATTTGTTTCAGAAGTTTGCGTTTGGACTTGAATGTTTTTTTATAATCTTAAATATATTAAAGTTTTTTTTTTGTTGTTTTTTTTTTTTGTTTTTTTAAGCAGTAGCGTATTAATTTTTGGGTTCCTCATTAAAGCCCCCGGCCCCTACATCGGCCAAAAATGTTGCATTCGTTTATATAATGTGATCTTCGAGATGCCAAATTCTGTTTAGTATTTTCTTTACATTTTAATGAAGTGGCCCCTTCATGAGACGTACTAGAAGATAACCACTTAGCGGAACTTTCCCAAATCAGGCTTTTAATTGAAATGCGTTAGAAATTGTATTTAGTAGTGGGCAGCGGGTGCAGGATTTTCCTGATTTTAAATGACTCTAGTAGAAGCTGACTGGCTCTGAGAGCCGTCGGGGAAGGTAACTTCAGGCCACGTAAAAAGTCGGTTATACAGCTCTCGTCCCATGTTGCCGCTAATCTGGGAGGGAGAAAAAAAAAATCTTAGTTTCGTTGCTGTTCTAAGAATTGGAACGATCACACAGATTAAAAAAACAAAAGCACAAGCTATAAGTCGCTTAAATCACTTAATGATGCCAGGTGATGGTTCCACACTCAGAACAAGAACATAATTTAAACCCGTGTTTGAAAAAATAGTATTAAACCCATTTTGTGCCCCTTTTCTGATTAATTCATCTAATTAAGGCTTTTACAGTCATACTGCAAAGGAAAAACCTTAAACTACATCCAATAGAAAGTAAGAGTGGGTGAATGCTGGTAAATAGGCTGTTGTAGGCACGGGCCGATATTAATGGTACATATCCAAACGCAAAAGGCACAGTTATGCTTTTTTAACAGGTAATGGCTTCTTTGGGGCAGCGGCAGAGAAGCATTATAGAAAATAAAAAAATACAGAAATATATATTACAGCGACGGTTCATAATCTGTAATAAAACTAGTATTATTTATTGATTTATATAGCGCCGTCATATTCCGCAGCTCTGCTCAATGACTGAACAGGACAGAACAAGTGCTGCATAACATTACAACTTTGATTTAACCCCTTAAGGGTAGTGGGTTGTCCTTAAACCCATTAAAAACAATGCATTGTGAGCCCGTACATGTATGGGCTTTGTAATGAAGGGGTTAAGGAAACAAAAGGTAAGGAGGGTCGCGCTCAAACCCGCTTACATAGCACGGGGGATCTATAAGGCATGTACTTTCTCAGTATGAATCGTTCCGAGTGATTCAATTCTACAAAACAAGAAAACCACGGCGTTTATAGGAAAGATCAGAGAGACAGGCACTGCAATCTCCACTTTACTCTTCTATTATTTTTGTTTTGTTTTAATTATTTTGGGGATAAGGGGACATTTGGCACATTTTCTATTCCCGTTATCCTCTGCTAGTGATTTTTGGTTTTGTGCTTATTTTAACGTAATATTCAGCCGCTTGAAATGTTGAAAGATGAATTTATGTAATATACTAATTTATTTTTTATTGTAAGTACATAATTGGGTGTGTAAATGCACGTTTTGCAATTAGACTGTTTGTATAATATTTCCGAGTCTGCAGATTACATCTGTGCTTCCTCGTTATGGTCTCCAATGATCTTTATTGCCTCTTTTGATAGAAATTTGAATACATACTGAGCCATGAACTGCAATAAACCAGTAGAGTTTTCTTGAAAAGAAGTTTTGTATTGTAAATAGATTTGTTCAATAAAATATTTCCTGTTGAAATCAGGTGTGTATTAATCTGACTTCAATTGGTGTTCCTTATGTGGATGATTTAAGTAGGGCTGCAACAACTAATCGATAATGAAAATCGTTGCCAACGAATTTCATTATTAGTTGAATCGATTTTATCGATTAAAAGATGAGGTATTTTTCATAGCAAATACTCCTCGTTTTTATAATCCGGTTCATTCTATGTCACTTACAGCAGTTACTACTTACAGTCCCTCCCTGCAGTCCCTCTGACGATTGGCCACGCCCCTTTAAGCTTCCCAGGCCCACCTGAAGATTGGCCCCCTTCCTTATAGCGTCCACACCGCTTAGCAACTCATCTAACAGGAAGTATAAAATTAATATTTGGGCTGCTGAAAGTTAGGGCAGGTGGGGGTTAATTTAGGGGCAGTTATGGTTAATGGGGTGTTTAGGGTTAATTTAGGGGCAGTTATGGTTAATGGAGTCTTCAGGGTTAATGTAAGGGCAGTTATGGTTAATGGGGTCTTTAGGGTTAATTTAATGCTGAGGACTGAAAGTTTAATAAGGTTAATTTAAGGTGCAACTAGAGGTAAGGGGGCAAACTAAGGGCAATCTAAATCCTGGGGACAGTGAAGATTAATCCTGTATTTATTTATAAAAGTATTGTCAGTGTGCTCTGAACGATTCTGTCAACGAGTCTGAATCTGAGGGCACTATGGCATATCTGTGTAGGGTGGAGTGGCATATCTTTGCGGGATGCGCATAGACAGCCTTCGCTGCTAATGGCACTTCCGCCGGGGCTTCAATGACAGAGCACCGGCGTGCCGTGACCTTCCGGTGCTCAGTCATAAAAGCCCTGGCGGAAGTACCAGCTAGCAGCAGCGGAGGTAGTCTACGAGCATAGTGCAGACCTCCACCGGCTGCCCCCACTAGACACCAGGGAATCTGAAGCACGGGGGACAAGTCTGGGGGGGGAGGTTAAGAGTGGCATATGGGGGGCTTTAATTGATTTCTGAAGGCAGAGTGGCATATAGTGGGTTAGTGGCAAATAGGGGATTAAAAGGCATATCTTGTCAGCTTTCCAAAAAATATATACTTTTGTTTAACAGTTTTGCTTTTTCTAGCTGTATTGGGGCCAAACTCAAAGGATATTACATTGATAAAAAACTGGTTTGAAAAACAATTAGCTCTGTAACTACCAAATAAATGGAAATAGCAGGCAGGTGACGTCTTCCCAAAGTTAGGACAGATCTCCTCCTCATAGGGTCTGGGGTGTTAGATATTATTGATAAGGCCAGTGAAGCGCAGACCGATTACGTGAGTTTTAACAAAGCATTCCCTGTAGGCCTCGATGGGCACTGACGTAATTAACCCTTTCGGACTGATATACAGGTAACAGCACAAAAGCCTCAGAGAACGCGCCGGTCTGTCAGCGCTTTAGGGTATGGAAGGGGCACGGATGTTATATAAAGCGGGGCTGGGGTCCGAACACCGGCTTCCAGGCGCTTCCCTGGACAGGGTTATTCTCAAATAATTTATAAACACAATATGTGCAAAGCGGCCCCATTCGGTGCGGATAACGGGTGCTGGCGCTACTCCCCGCCAAACGGCTCACGGTTATCACGATAAATCTACACCGTTCTTCACAAACACTAGAATCCGGATACCGCTACGTCACAGGAAGTGAACTCCTGCTGGTGGAACGCAAAAGCGGAGTGGCCTACTTCCGGGTGTCTGCTGTAACTTCGGCTGTCAAGTGGCGCGGGAGGTTCTTGAGTTGGCAGGACCCGGGCATGGCGGGATTGAGCGCCCGGGAGAAAGCGGGCTGCCGGCAGCTGTTCGAGCAGCTCGATACTAATGACGTGCTGTCCTTAGCGGAGACGGTGACCAACCGTATGATCCGGGTGTTCGGCAGAGAAGGTCAGAGTCCCGGGGAGAAGGGGGGGGGGGTCTGCTGAGGGTGCCGAGAGATGTCTAAAAATCATACACCCAGCGTAACGGACACAACCCACATTGGCTTCCCCCTTTTTAAAATAAAGGGTTAAAAGTGTCCAGCTCGTTACCTCTAGCAGGAGATGGATTGAAATTCCGCAAACTCTCTGACATAAAATAACTCTAGACTGTTTGTCACTTTAGGAATACTTCCTCGCTTTCTTAAACGTTGCTCATTATCATCAAACACAGTAACGTAGAATAAGCCTTTACCTCTTCTGATGGAAGGCTGTTCCATTTACCTAGCACCCTCAGAGCACAGCCACAAATCTGTTTTTACTGGAGGAGTTAGGAGCGCTGAAAAAATAATCACAATTTGTAAATAATGCTCTGTAGCCTTAACTGCTAAAGTGTGATATCCTCAGCCCCTTATTAATGAACAGCAGTTTTATTAACGTAATATAATTGGCCTGCCTCGGCAGGTATAAGGAGCTTGTTTACTGAAAACCTAAGCGATGATGCGATGGGACGTTGCTCGTAACCCCGGGTAAACATCTCTCTACAGCGTATTTTATTTGAATGTATGGGTAAGGCAGGGGCGAACAAATATGTAATAGATCTAAATCTACGCAGCGAAGAGGATGGAGTGGGACCCTAGAATGAGAAGTAAAAAGAACCATCACGCCATAAAGGGAAAAAAAATCTACTTTATTATAAAAATAAATATGTAGTATACATTTATACATACACACCCGCACACACATACACACACTGTATGCCCAATTTTAAGAGCTTATGAGAGATCTAATGCAAACGTTTTGCAAAGAGCCCACAGGTCTCTTCCTGCGTTCCTGTGTATTATATACATTAACGTAAGGGAAATATTTTAATGTAACAACGTGCAAAGGAGTCCGCGATTACGATCTGGACTGGCCTGCTGTATGTTAGTGAGCGCTTCAAGCTCGGTAATAACAGGGTGTAAACCGTAGGGCGACCGCGTTGGCGTTTTGCTACTCGGTGATGTGAATGTAGTAACACAGAATTTTGTCGGTTAACCCTCTGGCCCATCTAGTCTGCCTGTTTTTGACTTAAATATTTTCCGTCAGTCCTTGTTCTCGTGTTAGATTCCGGATTGCCAGATCCCTATGAGATGTGTGTTTAAACCCCTGACTCTGTTGGCCTCTACCGCTTCTTGCATCGGTATTCCCGTGGGGCAGGTTTCATTTTAAAGCACCCTTATTTATTTACTTTGTTTTATTTTCTTACAGAAGCCATTGATGCGATATTAACATACAGCCAGAATGCCACAGAACTCCTTAAGCGCAGAAAGGTTCACCGAGAAGCAATTTTTAAGTATCTAGCCGCCCAGCTGATCACCGTGCCTCCATCAAGTGAAAAGAATCTGCTGATCCAGCGGGTTATCGAGCACTGGAAAGACCCGGTTATCCGACAGAAACCTCCTACTGTATCAGAGGTGAGCAGCCGGCATGACACCCTTTTGTAATCAACAATCATTTTATTAAAGGGACCCCCAGTCATCAAATGCCATTTAATGCCCTGCCGAATCCCCCTATGCATTGAAACCTCCTGTGCGCCTCAGATCCAGCTGTTTGTGCCTATGTGGCATACGCACCTCCTGAAAGCTCCAGCCCCCCCCCAAAGTGCATGTATAGAAAGCAGTCCCATTGGTTTCAGAGTGCTTTTCTGCCACTTGATTGGCCTTTTTAACCCCTTAAGGACAATGGGCGTTCCCTAAACCCATTGAAAACAATGCATTTTGAGCCCGTACATGTACGGGCTTTGTCATTAAGGGGTTAAGACGTGACATGAAAACAGAGATAGTGCTGCACTTCAAATGTGGGGGCTGCAACTTCTCATATTTTTATCACAGTATATTTTATTGTTCTCTAGATGTCACTGTAAACTTTGTGTGCATAAAAAAGATTAATTGGTAATGTAAGTTGAAAAGGATTTATAGTATTCTAGCAATTTCTCTGGTTCTTTGTTTATAACAAAGTTTTTTTTTTATTTGTTAATTGCATATGTCCTTTCCTAGGCTTTAGAGGGATCCACTTTAAGTATTTTAGCCCCTTTTACTCGTAGTACTATGGATCAGTGTAGGGAGGGGGGTATCAGACCCCCTAGTTATCTTTGCGACATGTGTTGGGCAATTGTCTCACAGAATGAATGCTTTACGAGTTATATGAAGGGGTGTTTTCTGTTTGCAGGCAACGAAAGAAGCCAAATCAAACATCGGGTCGCTTGACTGTCAACTACTTGGAGAGCAATTTTGCAAATGGTTTTTCCAGCTCCTCAACTCTCAGAACCCAGTACTGGAGCAACAAAAGGGCGACTGGGGACCTCAGCACTTCTGGGAGAACGCAGTCCTAAAGTTTGCGTATAGTACAACCGAGTCGAACATGGAAGAATATAACGGAGCCCACATGGCGAGCTTACGGCTGCTTTCACTCGCCCGAGAGGAGAGACTGCTCTTTCATCCTAACCTTGATGCCAAGGGCTTAAAATGTGTAACTTCTCCTCATGGACTGGTGGTGGTAGCAGTTGCTGGGACAATCCATAGAAACAATGTATGTCTGGGAATCTTTGAGCAGATATTTGGACTTATTCGCTGTCCGGTTGTTGAAAATTGGAAGATACGTTTTGTTAATCTTAAAGTTTTGGGACAGACCAGCTTGGGGGGCTCTCCAGAGTCACTCCCTATGCCTTCCATTCACTACCAGACAGGTGAATTGGAGAGATTTTATAACTAAAACCTGTTTTTACTAAACACACAATTACATTTTTGTTAACGACATCACACAGTATATGCAAGTCTGCTTGGTTTCTAAGCATTCATTTTATTTTTTTTAAATGTATAATTTCCCAGGTTGATTTGACTGTAGGATTGTTGGGAAAACCTTTTTTATGTTTGATTTTCTCTTGTTAGGAATTTCATTGTTTTTATTTGAGATATCTGAAAGGCACTGCCCTTATTCTTCATTTTATTTACATGACTGTTCTATTACCAACAATTTAAGGCAACACACAGTTTGTTTCACTGGTTGTTGATTACAAAAATAAATAATTTGTCTTTAAAAGCAACCTTAAAGAGGGCAATTAAATTATAACATGGTAAATTTATGTGAAATGATATATTCTTTCTAGTTTCAGCAGACACCTATTCTAGTAATTTTACGTAAAACCCCCAAGTTCTACCAACTTTCCAATCAGTGGATATTTTTGTTCAGGGCCTGTGTTGCACAAATGAGAGAAAAGTGTCTGCAAACCGCCCTCGTCCCAGAGACTATTAAATAATATAAACTGTCTAACCCATAACACATTTATTTTAGTCCAGGTTTCCATGAGTACAGTCTGCTTGTGTTGGTTTTGCTGTATGAACGGGTTGTTGGCAGCACTTCCACTTTCATCCTCCACCAAGCTTTGGGTGAAGCTGAAGATTCTCCATGTATCCCAATATTCTTTGCCATTACGTGTTACCAATTTGTTGCTAATGCATGGTGGTTTTGTTATGTCAGTATGTATGTCTGTATAATGCCCATAGCCGAGGCGCTTAATGAAACACCGCCTGCGTTTCAGATCTGAAATCATTTGCTTTGTGAATATTTGTTTTTATTTATAATTGTCCAGACTTTTTTTTGTATGATATGTAGTATGACCTCTTTCAAGGAATGGCCAAAGGCTTTTGTGTTTGTATTTAATAAAATCACCCCCTTTTTCCATGTTCGGTACTTCTGCATAGAGTTTACAGCGTGGGCACTATACGATTATTCCCGTCAGTTGTCCATCGCATTGGGGGGCCTTGGGTTTATTGCCAATCCCAGTTGCCTCTGGGTAGTGCACGGGGTGTAATATGGTTTTAACAATGCAGAGCAAACTGTTGCTCCTGCTTGGCAGAGGTTCCTGAAACATTGAGATCAATAAACTGTCACGTTAAGTCGTCAGACTGTGGTTTTGTGTTTGGCATAGATACTAAGGAAACAGAGTTCCTCCGCAGATACCTAAAATTAAAGATGCGTATGAATACGCCTGTAACTTTCCAGCTTTAAGGTGGGCGGTTCAAGTCCTGTGTGTATGTTTGGCAAAATACACATCTGCCTCATACATACACACATCTTTGTGTTGTGTTATACCTGTAATAAAGTTGTTTGCATTCACTAGTATGGGAGAGCAGAAGTTACAGTTAACCAGTACCCCCCCCCCAATAGAGGTAGTGCCATCAAAGCAAGGCCAGATAATGGAATTATATGTTGAGTCTAAATGTAAGAAACATTCGCAACATTCTTTCTAATGTGTAATGGGTGCCTAAAAAGGTGATACCAGCAGCGTATGAATACTGAACGTGGGAATTGGATTATTATTATTACCATGAGATGATCATGTCCTGATTTTTGGTTCTTTGAGCTATAACCACCACCTGAGGCCCAGTAGTTAGCATTTGATAATGTCCGTAGCACTCAACACACATGCTCTGCAGGAGGCAGCCGGTGGTTTGACTTCCTGCACTTAGGATAACCTTTGTACTGAAAATAATAGCAAGAGTATCGACTCTTATTTAAGCCTTTAAAAACAGTCTATATCATTCCAAATAAAGTAAAGAACATTACAAATACCCCAGGGTACAAGAAAATGTATTAATAATAATATATATTCTGGGTAATGTTTATTATTATCCTGCACAAATGTTCTTTGTTTCCAAATCTGGGAACAAAACAAAACAGCTAAAATATTTAGCGCTGTCACTATAATGACTTCATTCACACACTTGACAAACAGAAACGTTACCAAGCTCCAGATGCCGCAGGCAATGTGATGTGCGTAATTGCTTACGTAATATTTGTAAAAGCAAAAGCTACTCATAGAACGAGAGTCGCTACAAATATTGAAACTAAGCTCTGTTTTCGGCTTTGCTCGTTACTGTTTAGTGTCGTTGGGGCTTTATTACATTTGACTTTGGTATTTGAATTGAAGTTACAAATAAAATGCAGACTGATGGTGTATTTGATTAGTTTACATTTATTGAAATGTACAATGTAGTCACACTGCTGCTATGGCTGGAGAAAATATCCTTCCTAAATATTCTTAAATACAGAAAATAAAAAATAAATATATTAGTGAGTGCCTTGTTACAATAACTCTGATTTCTCCAACACTTTTCAGCAGTGAAGCACCTTTTTCTCTGAATCGCTAAAACAAGCCCATAGCTCTACATGGAATGCATCTGCTTCGTGCGTCACCTCCTTCATAGCTTCCTTTACTGTATATTTTATAACCTCTGATCATATATATATATATATATATATATATATATATATATATATATTATATATCATATCTTCATCCCACCTCTTGTCCTTTTACAGAGATAAAAGACAGTGGCTGTTGGACCCATAGGTGACCCACTGTTGTTGACTAAGTAATGCTCTAAGCTGAGCCTTTTCCCTACCACTCAAAACCTCAACGGAACTTATGTTCTTCCTGACAGCCCCGAAGGAACAAAAACCATCTCCCCATGGACCATCTTCTATCTGGCTGTTGGAATCCATCAATTTATGAGCAACAGTTTAGGAGTATTAAGCAGCAGAGTTTTGAAGGACATGGGTGTTGGGTTGGGTTTGAAATCTCCTGGTACTTTGTTGCTTTGCTTTGTTAGGCTGGTTTCTAAATTTTTAACGTTTTTTTATCATCTGTATTGCTTTTCTTCAAGTAAATGTGATCTACAATATGACCACTACCAGGGGCGGGCTGGGCCGGGGGGCAATTGCCCCCCAGGCCGCCCGAAATCTAATCTAAACGGCCGCTGGGTGCTGATGCCGCCGGCCGGCGCTACTTTAATACTTTTTTAAACCGGATCGGCCATCAGACTGCTAGAAAACAGATCTAAACGGCCGATGCGTGCTGATGCCGCCGGCCGGAGCTACTTTAATACTTTTTTTATTTATTTAATATGCCGGATCGGCTTGCCATATTAAAAATAAATAAAGTATTAAAGTAGCTCCGGCCGGCGGCATCAGCACCCAGCGGCCGTATGCGATGGCCGCCTAGTGATGGGAGCAGCGTGAGGGGTGAAAGCTCCGCCCCCTCGCACTCACCTTTCACCCCTCACGCTGCTCCCGTGGCTATGCGGCCATCAGATTGTTGGAAATCGAATCTAAACGGCCGCTGGGTGCTGATGCTGCCGGCCGGCGCTACTTTAATACTTTATTTATTTTTAATATGGCAAGCCGATCCGGCATATTAAATAAATAAAAAAAGTATTAAAGTAGCTCCGGCCGGCGGCATCAGCACGCAGCGGCCGTTTAGATCTGTTTTCTAGCAGTCTGATGGCCGCATAGTCATGGGAGCAGCGTGAGGGGTGAAAGGTCAGTGCGAGGGGGCGGAACTTTCACCCCTCACGCTGCTCCCATCACTAGGTGGCCATCAGACTGCTGGAAAACGTATCTAAACGGCCGCTGGGTGCTGATGCCGCCGGCCGGAGCTACTTTAATACTTTTTTTTTCATTTACTAGCCGATCCGTCTTGCCATATTCATTTCTTTTTAAGAAGTATTAAAGTAGCCCCGGCCGGCGGCATCAGCACCCAGTGGTCGTTTAGATCAGTTTTCCAGCAATCTGATGGCCGCATAGTGATGGGAGCAGCGTGAGGGGTGAAAGCTCCGCCCCTCGCACTCAGTCTGCTGGAGCACCAGATGTGGTGTCACTGACATCCTGTATACATAGAAAACAGTCTGTTGCTACCAGGGGATAGAGGTCTAGACGAAATCCCCCAAAAGTGGAAGTAGAAGGTTAGTAAACCAATTTATTTTTGTACAAGCTATATAATGTTTTTTTTGTATTCGTTAAAAACAAAAAATAGGTGTGTGTGTGTGTGTGTATGTAAGTGTGTCCCCAGTGTCACTTCTGTCCCCAATCAGCCCCCCATGTCATTGCTGTCCCCATTCAGCTCCCCAGTGTCACCTCTGTTACCAATCAGCCCCTTCCAGTGTCATCTCTGTCCCCAATCAGACCCTCCCAGTTCCACCTCTGTCCCCCTTCAGCCCCCCATGTCATTGCTGTCCCCATTCAGCTCTTCAGTGTCAGCCAATCAGCCCACTTTAAGGTATGATCCTGGTAGGGTACTCATATTAGCCTTTACAATTTTCCTGCTGCTGTGTACAATACTTCCCATAATCCTCAGCCAGTATCATGGGGGCATTTAACTGGCTGAGCATCAGGGGGACATTAGGTTTTGCTTTTTTTACCATTCTTTGTTGCTATTAAATGTACTTATGTTGAACCACATTTGAATCATATTTGTATTTTTATAATGAATATGCGCTGATTCGTGGCACAACGGGCCACTTCACTTGACTTGCCCCCCAGGCCTTAGGCTGCCAGCCCTCCCCTGACCCCTACTGATACTCGCATTGAAAATCACTAACACACCTTAAACCCTATGGTCATTTTGAGTCATTTCTAATCACTTTCTTCTATCACGTATGGTTAGTAGGTTAGTGATAGTGTTAATGTAGTTACCCCAATGTGTACGCATGTGCTTGAGATTTTGATGAGACCACTCTTCCTATTTCGTTTTTACATGACTTACCAGTAATACTGGATGTTTCAGATTTGTAGCATATTGAGCTGATATTCTGTTTTTTTCTGTTTCATACTTGACTGATTACAAAGTACTAGCTTCTTGTACGAAACACATAATCCCCATTTTTCCAATACATAACAAAACAAATAGTAAAAGTAACTAAAACTAAATCATTTTCTTAAAAGTTTCCATTCAAAAATGAATAAATGTATGCAGTACATGTGGTTGCGCACACAACTCGTATAGGTCAAAGTACACAAAATATTGCAGGATAGGCATTCATAACATAGATACATAGAATATAACAATTTGGCCCATTTATTCTGCCCATTTTCCTGCCGTGATTAGCCGTCTTAGATACAGCACAGCCATATGCCTACCCTGCTTGCTTTTTCTGACGCTTTGTTGCTGGGCTCGGGTTCAGAGCATGCCTATAGGCAGGCTGATGTATCCAGTTCAGGGCTGCGCTCAACTTTCGCCTTAGTCTTGACTCTTGGGCGCCATCTATAGGTGAGCACGAGCAGGATATAAACTTGGGGTGACAAGCTCAGTACAGGCAGGAAACTGGAAGCGCACCGGCAAGGCAAGAGGTAGGAGCACAGCTGGAAGTCCTAAAATGTAAAATGCATAACTTTTTTTTCCTGGAAAGGCAGTCATTTTAAATGCTGCAATTCTACCTACGAATTACGAATGGCATACCAGACACCAGTGGAGATGCTGGATGCTCTCTGTAGGCTTTCCTCCTACATCATATATTCTATACTTTTCTTAGAAGATGACATGCATTTGAGAGTTGGAACTCGTAAATGTACATTTCATTTTCAAAATGTATATATTTTGAACCCCAATTGGAATTAACCACCAGCCGCCACTGCATCAGCATTTACTTGCATAAACTATTTGCACAGGTCCAAAGTAGTAATTCCCTTCCATGTCTGCCATGTTGCTATACCAATTTTTCAATAAACTCTATAGCCGCTCTTATTCATAAAGAAAGCAGTTGTCAGTGTGTTTATTTGGGTAGGGTATTGTGGTTCTTCCACAATATACTATTGATCCTCATGGAAACCTTTTAATTTTTATTATTTTTAATATTTTTTTTAGTTTTATTATTTTAATTATGCTTCTGGAAAGAAAAAACACGATACCAATGGCAAAGAGACTACAATATATCTTCGTGTCAAAAAAAAAAATTCTCTATTGAAAAAAAAATGCTAAAAGAAAAAATTTCACATATGCAAAGTTATCACTATTATCCTAAAACACACAAAGGAGCATCTCCTTCTAAATCCGCTAACAACAATCTTAACGCAATATATTTGCAGCTGATGTCATGTTCCTTCCAACAGCATCCTCCTGGATCCCTTTTATAAAGCTGCCCCTCATAGATGAATCAGACATCTGTTATATGTTGATTATATGCTACAGTTTATTTTCTGTACTTGTTTGTTGTACCATGAAATTCCTGTTGGGTCTGGCATCATGTGCAAATTAACAAATCACCAGTAGAGGGCAGTATAACCATTCTAAAAAATAATCTAAAACCCTACTCAAGGAAAACTAGGATTTTATTTGCACAAATTTTAATTTCTCACCTATTTTCATATATTTTGAAATCATATTTGTTGTATCTGCAATATATGATCACTGCTTTCCAGAAATTTATATTTTCACTTAGGAAACATTTTATAGTGTTTCTGTCATAATATTACTTCTACAATTACAGTCAATACGTTGCCATCACTTATGACAGTCCATCAATGGAACCCCACTTTCGCCTAAATAAAAATGATATTTTAAAACAAAACTAGTCATTTCTTTAAATAGTTGAAATGGCATAAAATAAATCTACTATAATAAACGCTATTAAAAAATTTCCATGCAACATTTTTTTTATTGAATATCACTTTTCAATAATATAATAGTAGCATAGATGAATACACCATAGCCTCCGCATTCTTTCCTGTTGTAGCATATAGTTGCTTAAAATATTTAAATTTTGCTGCTCTGGTTAGCTTTTCGTAAAAAGTGAAGTTTATACGTCGAAACTGCAACTCTCCTGCAGACTCCTATTTTAGGGATTAAAGTGATGTCTAATAAAAAGTGTAGGAAATGGCAAGTTAGTCTGATTGAAATAGTAATTATGGTGTCACCAGCTGATTTATGGAATCACCAGCTGTCTATTTTAATAAATGAAACATGTTCAATAAAAAATGCAGAATATTGTCAATACACGGATCGTAGAGTAAAATCCGAAAACAAGCAAAGTTTGCTAGGAAAATCCTAACACTTACAGTTTCCAGAACTCTTCCAGCTTTGATTGCAGAGATTTTTGTATAATCAAGTAAATGCTACTTTAGTGGAGTTGGATTAATTTAGCTAAGTAGCAAAGATGTTGCTGTATGCAAAGATCAACTGTATGCAATATAATTTGGAGAACTACATTTAGGAAGAAGTTTGGATCGCAATGGTTCTCATAACATAAACAGATTGCTTTATGAAGTATTTTGCTCATTATCTACAGGGTTATTGACTGTCAGTATATGCACTGTTATCCCATTTCTTAACTCAGATCTGTCACTTTCCAAACTGTATATTTTAAGGTTCAATCAGTGGCGGGGTCAGGATCTGTGCAAGCAGGTGAGGTAGGAGCCCAGTTGCAGGGGATACCAGGGGCTCTGTCTGTACCCCACAATTCATCATAACTGGTAGGTAGGTACAGACAGGCAAATAAAGACACAAGCGTCTGGATATAGCATATATATATGCAGATAACAGTCTATATTGGAGTGTGCTGGCAGGACAGGAGAAACAGGACTGGTCAATAAGGCAGAGGCATCATGGCAGGATATGGACTTCAGATAGGGGACCACGGAGCGGTCAAAAACATTGTACACACAAAGGTAAAGAAGGCTGGGTGGATTTTAATCAGGATAGTTTGGAACAGGTAACATGACTGGGATGATTCCATTTCAGTGTATTAATCCTGTCTATCCAATATATTTGGAAGGTGCTCTATGTGTTTAAATATTTTTGTAGTGTGATCAGAATAGTTGTTTTGGTATAATGGTAAATGATCACTAGTTAGCCTTATTCCTAAGTATTTCAGTTTGTCATTGCACCACTTAAAAGGAAAAAGGTCAAATGATGTCCATGGTCCAGAGGGTAAATTAATATTGAGGATTTCAGGTTTAGTATTATTGATTTTTTAGATTTTCAAGAGTACCATACTCTCAAAATTTCTAAAGTAGGTCCAGGAGAGAAATTCTGGGCCAGGTAAGTATAAAAAGCAGGTCATCTGCAAAGCCTAGACCTTGTGTATTACTCACTATCAATCACTGAATATTGTGATTGTGTCGTACAGCTTCTAGGAAGTGTTCCAGAGATAGGACGAAGAGCAATGGGGAAGGCGGGCAGACCTTCCTCGTACCGTGATAGTAAAGCCTTGGACAAGCCTTGGAAAGGGACAAGTCCTCCATGAGGACTCGGAGTATGGGGACAAAACATAGGCTACTATATTGGGTCCAAAGCCCATATGTCTAAGAACCTCATCAAAAAGGACCAGTCCAGGTGATTGACAGCCTTTTTGGTGTCTGTTGATAGGACCATAGAGTGGTTCCCGGTTTTTCAGGGTGTGGCAAATAAGGTATATCGCACAAATTGTGAAGTTCCTAGACTTCTGTCCAGGCGCAAAACTTGCCTGTTTGGGGTGTATTAGGAGAGGCAAGAATGGTCTGATATGTGTGGCCAGAATCTTTGAAACAGTTTGCGTGTTTTAGAGTTTCAATGATTTATTCTCTGCATTAAGTTATTCCTCCACTTCTGTAAATGACTACTTCCTGTTGGTGGAAACTGTTTATCCTTTCACGAAAACCCTTACTTCTAAACAAATTATCCCCAAAGCAATGACACTGAATAAAAAATCTCAAACTATAGCTGGTTTTAGTAAATAAACAAGGGTGGCTTAAGTTGTTGGTGCTACTTTTTAAAAAAAAGTGCTTTTGTATTTCTTTAAATTACTTAAGTAATCTATCATGTATCTGCAGACCAGAACAATGTATTTTTTTTTTTTTACAAACTAAAGATAACATTTTGAGTAAAACAAATGTATCATTTTCATATGGCTGTATATACATTGATAACTTAGATTCTGTATGATTTTGATAGGGACATCTGTTTTCGCTCTTGCTGCACTTTCACTTTCTTCCACTAGGGGTCAGATGGTCCATTTCTACTTGGGGAGGCTCAGTTTTATGCCTCACCTTCTGCTGGAAGAAGAATGCCTTTCAAAATTATCAATTCTGATAAATGGGAACAATGGAGCAAAACAGCCCATTATTAAACAGTTTGCTATTAATTTCAGAAAAATAATTTTTAATTCATAGTAAAATACACATTTTGACTATATCAAGTTACTAAAATGTGTGAATGTTTTGGTGGATGCATGAAAGTATTCATTGGTTGTCACCTTTTTTCCATTAATCCTGAATAAACATTCTGTACAAACAACACCTGTATTTTGAATACAATTCTTACCAGCACTTTTGAGATTCTGTGAGAATATCTTGTGAAACAGAAAAGGGACCCTTATTTCTCTTTCTCAGCATTTCTTATGGCATATATTTGAAACCCGTATGCTTGATTTGTGAACAAGATAAATCCAGTTTACTTAAAATTAGTTAAATCAACACATTTTTAATTACCAAAATATATTTATGGGTTGTCAAGAAGACACATTGCTTTTCTTATGGTAGAATCCAATTCCTTGACGCAAACACACAAACAAATAATATTTCTCATAACTAAATGCTAGTTTTTAACCCCTCAAGGAAAGAGAACATAATGTTCCCAGCAAAACAAAGGTTAAGCCGGAGGATGCAATCTAACATCCTCCGCTACTGTCACAGGTCACGGCTTATTGCAGCCATAATCTGAATCATGACCGCTGCTGCTGGCTGCCCAGTGACCCAGGCAGGCTAACAGCAACCAGTTGAAGGCACTTCTACGCATGTGATGGTTCAAGGAGTCAATCACATGCATGTTGAGAAAGACAAAGTCTGTAAAAATTGCCCTTTGCAGTAATCCTTGCCTCACTCAGATCGTGAACAGTGGTGAAAAATCTATTTTTTTTAATGAATTTGTGTTTTTAGCTGCTTGATCACTCTATTAACCCCTTAGTGACAAAGCCTGTACATGTACGGGCCCAAAATGCATTGTTTTCAATGGGTTTTGGGACCGCCCATTGTCCTTAAGGGGTTAAAGAGTGATTAGCCGTCTTTGTACATCTGCCCATTTTTTTTTACCCTAAGGGGTTAATTTTTATTTATTTCTTTACAGGCAAGGTAGAAGTGTTAGAAATAAATTTCTATTGATCTAAGGTAAAAATAAATAAATTAACCCCCCCCAAAAAAAAAATTAAAAGTGGATGTACATGATCCAATCTTAACCCCGCTACATCCAAAAAACATGACATACAATGGCACAAGGTGTTTCAAATCAGGACAAATATATCCAAATATATCTATTTTTTTTCTGCGTTGGCTATGTATATATTTTTTTGGGGGGGGTTAAACAGTGAACATTTTAGGTTTTTCTAAACTATTTTGCATTTTTTATATATTTTTTTGTACTAAATAACAGTTTATATTATTTGTTTTATGTAGTGCCATCATATTCCATAGCCCTGTACAGTGGGTAGACAGGACATAACAAGTAGTATATAGCATAACAATTTGACTTAAACAACAGGTGAGGGGTGCCCTGCTCAAAGAGCTTACAATTTATATATGAATGTTTCTTAAAAAAAAAGGTAAAAAAAAAAAAAAAACACCCGCCATGAATATATTATTTGAGGGAAAGGGAAAAATTATGCTTGAAAACATTATAGGAAAAGTGCTTAGAACTCTTTAGTGCTTAAGTGTAAAAAATACCCTTAGTCCGTAAGTGGATGATTTACATACAGAATGTTTTTTATAAACACTTAAAAATTAAGTGTCAAACTATAACTGTGAAGAACATATGTTAGTATATTATAGAAACGGGGATATTTGTGGGCAGTTTTCTTATCATATCTACTCGTAGTTCCACTCCCAGCTGAACCACTATTTTTACATGTCACATCACATGAGATTCCATCTCAGAATAATATTTACCCATCAGAAAGCATAAGCCTGGCCTAAACTCATACGCACATTGAGCAGATTTGAACTTTTACACTAATTTTCTCACAAGTATAACTCTTGCTTACATTTCACACAGTGCTTTATGTCCTCACACTTATAATGTCATCCGATCCATGAAATATCCCTCTGCATCATTTCAATAGAAAAAAATTTAATTTTCCAGCACCGATGAATTTCTCTCCTTTCCACTTCACAGTCCCTGTCTTACATCTTGCCTAATTTACTCCGCTCATCATTGTTATTTCCATCATTAGATTATTGAATACCCAGCTAGAAAGGATGACACCAACATACCTGTTCAGAGTATAGAGTATTTTATTATACTTTATCACATTACATATAATATCTATGACGTGAGGCTACAAGATCCCTGGTGGCAGTCAGAGTTGTTTTTCAAGTAGCCTGACATATAATCCAGATATTTCCCGAAGCCCCTTGATAGATCACCAAGGTGTCTGGGTTGCAGCAGTAGTCCATTTGTTTCCTCTGGTTCCATCTTTATAACCAGTGGTTGCAAGAACCTAAATGCTCCATCTCTGGGGTGGAAAATCCATCGTTCCTCCATTTCATCCTGGAATAGAAGATTACCAGTCATCACTGTCTTGGCTTATATATCAAAATCTTTTGAAAATTTCCCTTTTTCCCCAAATATGTTTCCCTGGCTGAAATGCATCATGTTCCCCTCCAATGTCTCACTAAAAGAGAACCTTAAGCCTTACGTCTGCTCTATAATTGGCATTGCAAACCTCAATGGGTAGACCACCCAAACCCATGTTTTAATTTTGTTTCTGTTAATTCCGTTGACTATAATATCATTCACAAAACTGTATTTGAACAAATAAATGTGCTACAAACTGACCCACCACCGAGAGGCAGTATTGTTACTGTCAATACTACAGTTTTCCAGTGAAAGAGTTACCAAACCTAAAATGTGCGTTGGGTAGAGGAAATTAATTCTGTTAGCTGATTGGTTGGTTGCACTTATGTAGATTTTGTGAATGAGGCTAGACTCCTGATTATTTGATTTTCATATCAGTTGAAGTGGGAGATGATTATCACTTACGTAACACATTCTTTATAAAGATACATATACACTTAAAATACCTTTGCTTAAAGGGGAAGGAATTATAATAAGGTAGTAGTCTGCTATAAAACACAGCCAGGCACCCCAATAATAAATAGTAGAGAAGATGAGGCTCTTTCTGCTTCCCACATCTTACCACATTACATTTTAATTATTGAGGGATATTGGATTCCGTAGAGATGTAGTAATAGGGACAGTGGAAATTAACAGTAACAGTAAAATTGACAGTAACATTGACAGACGTTCAGAACGTTTGGGAACAGAAGGAGAAGAAGCCCCTGCTGTTGTGAGCTTAAGGTTTAATAAGGGGTTGAGGGGCATTGAGAGTGAATGTAAGAGACTGCTTTGGTGAAACTGATTTGATCGCAGTCAGGGTCAATGGCGTTGAGATCTCAGGTGAGGAGAACAGATGGTTTCTTTCAGCATGCAGGTTGTGGGTAATAGGAAGGTAGATTGTATATGTTTAATGTTAGATTAGGTATGGGAGAGCCCAGGGGCGTAACTGGAAACTACAGGGCCCTGGGGGCCCCCAACTTCACCAAGCAACATGTCCCACAGTGCCCGACCTTTGCCCTAAATAGCTTGTGAGGGCCATCTTTGTCCCTAACAGCTTGTAAGTGCCTTTGCTCCCAAGCAGCTTATAAGTGCCATCCTAACCGCTAAATGATCTGTACCATCATTGCCCCAAACAACTTGTCTGTGCCTTCTTTGCCCTGGCCCAGGTCAGAAGGACCCTTTCTAAACTATTTGGAACCAGTATGAGGAGACAGGAACAAGTGTTCGCAGGGGTTGCCCTGGACCCCCTAGGGAGACAGCCCTGTCGCAGTTGCGACCGCTGTGACCACTGGGAGAGCCTGACAAGATCAGTTAGAGAAAGACTGATAAAAATACAGCACAGGTAAAATCCTGGGGAGGCAAGCGGGAAGAAGTGATAACAGCAGAAGAGAGAAGCAATCCATGGATAGAGCATATAGAGTGGTGCAAAGAGTATTAGTAGATCCCGACAAGATCAATTTGTCTGACAGTCTGAAAACAACGGGCATAAAATCTATAATAAGCTAGGTCCTTTCCAGCTCCTTTGGACACACGAGGTGTGTTTGGTGGATACATGTTCTCTTCTTCTAGATTGCTGCAACCTAATGGATAATTCTGTATTAATAGCAAACTGAAGTCTTGCTGGCTGCAATGAAGCTGAAATACGCAGCATCTCTCATAGCATTGCCTCCTAGGGTTAGACTCTGTGTTGGCTTTAGATTCACAGCTGAAAAATGTCCCGATTTTCGTTTTGATTGAGGTTAGGATGGTATGCACTAATTCATTTTCCTCACATACTTTGCTGGTGAGATAATTGCTGTGTCACTCCCAATTAAATGTGATATAACAAAGGGTATACTTCGTTTAATTCCCAGGCTTGTATGAGTTTTAATACTTTCTGTCCAATAAAGTAAAATGTTTCTGATTAAAATGACACTGTCATGAATCTTTTATAATGCAGGTTACTTGCTGTGTTTGTATAAAGGTATCATTTTTTCCCACTGTTTTCTTATCATATTTCATATTAGTGAGAAAGGAATGAATATCTTAATGAGAAAATGCAGAACCCTGGAGTTAAGATATCGACCAAGTCCAAGTATATCACACTATTGGCCTTAAATATCCAGGCGAATTGGGGAAATGTTTCTGTTTACTGAACGTTTATCATTCACATACCAGAACCGCTTGTGAATAAACCAGATTTGGTTAACCGTGCCCACTGTCCAGATGCACCGGCATGGTTTCCAAGCATTCAGTAACGGCACAGAAAGATGATGAAGATGTAGTTTGCCGCCCAGCTCCATGGTGTCCAAAAGAGGTAGTAAAGGATTCTGCTCCACTCACAAGACAACCACAGACTCACAGCCAGGCAAGGAGGCATAGGGGGTTACATAAAGTTATTTATCATCCTAGGGATGACTTCTCACCCAATCATATATTTTTACTCTCACCTCAATACTTGGCTCAAGTACTTGCTATTTTTTAAAAATGTAACTATATCGTTTGACACATTAGCTGCAGAGGCAAAATAAGTATATTCATCTAACACGCAGGAAACAAGAAATCGAAACAAACATCAGCAAACACAAAAATACTCTCACTGATGGCGCTGTAATGAGCTTCAGCTGTGGCAACAATGTGCTCTACTGTCAATTAGAAGTTTTCCTTTGATCTTATTAGATACGCATTGGTTAGGAGGAAGAAACAG
Source organism: Spea bombifrons (assembly GCF_027358695.1). Classification (NCBI taxonomy): domain Eukaryota; kingdom Metazoa; phylum Chordata; class Amphibia; order Anura; family Pelobatidae; genus Spea; species Spea bombifrons. Next base: position 15,636,650 of record NC_071088.1, read on the forward strand.
TGCACGCTGGGCCGTGATTATGTGATACACATCTAAAATGCATATGTTTATTGGTATTTGTGCCCTGGAAGTTGAACTGCATGCTTGTAAGTTGGATTTTCACATGCAGTCATTTCAAAAGTCTAGGTTTCAGATGGGTTATTGAATCAAGCCCCCTGTGTCTAATAGCATCAGGAAATGTCCTTTATACTTAAATATGATTTATTTAATTTTAGTGAGAAGTCCTTCCTCAATAGCGCTGAGCCTAGCGTGTAAATAATTTGGGTACCATTATGTCTTGTTGCATTTAGCACTTATGTCTTCTGTATATAGTGCAGGATGTGATATTTATGCTTCCATTAGAGGTAGTAACAAGACTTATACCCTTAGGTTGAGCATAGAATAAAATACCACTGTTATAATCCCAGCATTTAAAAAAAATTATGAATTTAAACGGGAATATTTTTATACAATCACCATTACTTGCAATGCCTTTGTTTGAACTTTGACTATCGAACCTACTTTCTACTGCTCGTGAAAAGTTATGAGATTTGCGGTTCCAAGGAAAATACATTTCCCTATCTTTATTATGTATTAAATTTTGTTTACATTCCTAAATCCAGTTTCTGTGGCTATACTTAGCGGAGTTTTGACAGCCTGGCCAGCAGAATAATACGTACCGATATGTTATGACTCCCTTAGCCAAAATGATTCTTTCAATAATGATTTATACGGAGAAATACATACTGGATTTAGGTTTATTTAGACTGGTTGAGCATTTGAAGTGCATTTCAGATACAAAAAAAAATTCTCTAATATAGATTTGTATTTTTATGTACTTCTTATAAGTCTATTGTATTCTTGACTTGATAAATAGGAAGAAACTTTACCCGTGGACATGATAATTAGCTGTAAATAAATCTCCATTCCATACCTATTTAGTAGTGTATCAAATAACCCCCATGTGCTAAGTGATGGTGCTTACAGATGGATAATACCTAGTATTTATGAAAAAAAAAAAAAAAGAAAAACAGTGTATTCCCATATCTGACGGCAAGAACACCCAGGTAGAAGAAATTTCATATGATCCTGGTGGGAGAGAGTATAATCAATTGGTAATAACACAGTACAGCTAATTTCGCTAACAAGTGTTATTCTAAGAGGCATTTTCAACTACTTCTTCTTTGAGTCTTTTAAAGATAATTTTAGGGTTCATTTGCACCCGAAGATCCGATTATTTGACTGAAATCACATGCCATTTGATTGCAGTACTGCATAATTAGATAATATTACAATGCGTTATTTTCTTAGTGATGTCATATGTCAGTTACAAAGTGTTTGGTGTTCTTCCAGTGCATTGTATGTCCTGTTTGTTGTATTATCGAGGACCACCTGGTGTTGGGAAGTCTAACGCTTGATCACAGGGTGGTGCGTAACCCCCGTAATGCTCCACAGGGTGTATGTGAACAGGTCAGACATGGAATGGCCAACTCAAGGGCTTAGTCTAGAAGAGAAGTGTCAAATGGAAATGAAAAATAAGTTATACAATTTGTTCCAACGGCCAAAGCATGCAGCTGGGAATTAAAAAAAAAGGGTAAGCCAAAGGTCAGCTAATTGGGAGTCATCATTAAGGAACACGGATCAAGTATCAGAACATTTGGTCCCCAGGGTATCTGAGAACTGTTTAGGCTCTATTTGTTAAAATATGAGGCTACCAGAGGCTGCTACTTATTTGCATGAGCAGCTGTCTCACAGGTGCTTTACCACACGTTACCACACGCCTATAGCATATGAAATGCTTTTCCATTTCCGCAAATGAGGAGAGGAAAAGAGTTATGTTTAACTCACAGAACATGACACCAAGAACTCATGTTTGTGCAAAACCAGGACTGCGCTACCTGCCACCGGTACACTTGTCACCATAGTCATAGCGGGAGGTTAGGAACTTGAGTCAGTAGGTTGCTTTCATTGGAGGAATGAAAGTGGAGAAATGGCTGAAAGTAGATCTTTGCATTTTTGGGGCAATATGTAACTAGCGTATAAGACATTTGATGCCATTTGCAGCAAGTAATTAAAATATATATAATTAGCTTCTCAAGTAGCACGGGATCATAGGTAGGTGAACACTCACATAGGAACATAGGAATAAATGATAAAGTTACTACTAGACAACCTTTACAACCCCAGGACAATAAGAGAATTGTATAAAGACATGCATGATAAATTCCTCGTTAATATATTGGAGTGTCGTTATAGAACTCACAGGGGTTGCCAATGCAATGATCTAATTAGCAAGAACATCCCAGTTGGTGATACCACCACTTTACAAACTTTATACCATAATCACTTTTTTAAAATGTAACTCTGTATCTGTTTTATTATTATAATTATTATTATTCTTATGATTTCATGGTGCCTTGCAAGTTGTTATTATGTATAACAGCATAAAATATTGTCTATATGGAAATTACTGCCATCATTCGATTAACTTACAAAAACTTAAAATGCCATCGATTGCCTCCACAATGCATTTCTTCCATTATTTGCCTCTAATTAAACTCCGATAGCAAAAAAACAAAACAACAAAACCAGCAGATTTTAGGGCATTTGCAACTTCTGTGACATAATTTGTGAGCTCCGGGACTTGGGAAACAAAGGTCTGCAGTAAAATGCTTGAGTTTCTTCTGGAGTTGTTACAGTATATTGATTCCAGTCATCTGGGTTAATTTCCTTAAGGAAAACGTGTGATTTTTCCCTTAACTAATAAACACTAACAACAGCACCATATGTCAGTTCCTCAAGGAGAAATGTGTTAAAGAGTTGCTGGATTATTTTTTTTAACGTTAGATTTAGATACAAGTTTATATTAAGCCCTTTAGCGTGTGCTTTTATTTGAACATGATCTTAAAACAGCATATAATGTTTTACTCAGTAATGGACATTTATCATTTGATAAATATATACATTTAGAATAGTTTCATTTGTATGTGTTTTAAATGCACAATATATTTTGTCATTAGAGGTAACAGACACTCAAGAAGCAGCGAAATTTCATGAATGACCTAAAATCTCAATAATAGAGATTATAATTTAGCTATTAAAGTAATTGTTCTAGGTGTGTTAACACTTTTTATATACATGGCTAAAATGTTATATGTCTAGTCAACATGCATTCTAATGCCTTGACATCATTTAAAATGAAGAAACAGCCATGCTGATAACATGCAGGTCAAAAAGAATACTGGTATGTAATATAAACAACTATAATTAACAATAATGATTAAATATATTCAAGTGGTTAAAAGGAGGAGGTACACATATGTATGAAAACCATAATTTGAATTTAAATCGGATGATCTAAAACATTTAACAAGTATACAAAATTAGAAAACATCAGGAAGGGGCATGTCATTTTTCACATCATGGTACATCCTCTAATACAGTGGTTCTCAACCTTCCTGCGACCCTTTAATACAGTTCCCCATGTTGTGGTGACCCCCAACCATAAAGTTATGTAATTATATATTGTGAGATATGTGTTTTTCGGATGGTCTTAGACGACCCCTGTAAAAGGGTCGTTCGACCCCCAAAGGGGTCGCGACCCACAGGTTGAGAACCGCTGCTCTAATAGATAAACATGAAATGCTAGTAGCTCTGTTCATACAGGGTATTCTGATGTTCAATGGCGCATTCCCTAGAGAAAACACGTTTATTCACTAAAGCAGGAGTTGGAATGGAGGTTTTCAATATAAAGGATATAAAGGATCAACCACAGTGACCTTTTCTTTCAAAGAGGGTTTGGTGTCCTGTATAATGCACACCCAATACACCTCCAATCATGTATATACGCTTAAATAATGCAACTTTTATTTGAGGTGAGAAAGTCACTTTCCATTTCAATTCAGGCAAAAATAGGCATTTTTTAAGTGCATTTAAAGTATTCAGTGAATTAACACAAGTTCAGCAAAACTAAACACGCCTTCCTTCTGCATGCTGAAAATAAAACTACATTTGCAAACTTGATATTCAATTATCTTAGTTAAATGAAATAAGTTTAGGCAACTGGAATATAGATTTATGTGTATGAATATTCCAAAACCAGGATGTAAACCCAAGAGAATACGGAATGCAGGCTGAATATTAACAGGTTAGCATCCATGGGGTTGTTGAATTGGTGGCTTGTGTTTGGAAGCCATCCAAGTGACAATTTTGGGAATTGATTTTCTTTAGTGATTATACAAAGTAACTAAGGTCATCACACTATTAAATATGAGATTCCATGCATGTGATTGATTATAATCTCCAAGTAAATCTTCTTGATTTAAAGATTAATGTTTATTCTTTGCTTCAACTTTCTTGTAATCTGTTTTCTTAATTAAATGAAAAGAAAAGATAGATGGTTGGGGAACATCTTCTTGTGTTTAAACTTCTCTTTGTTATGTTGGAAACATTTTTCACATTTCCAAAGGAATATGTCTACAAAAACACTTAAGACACATATATTTTACAATCATTGAGGTTTTTTACTTTCTCTCCTTGCATGTAAAAAAATTTGTATTATATAGATACTTTTTTCTTTTATAAAGTAATAAACATCTACTTTATAATAATGAGCCGACCGGCAGCCATTTTCCCTACTCCCAGTAGTCTAACAGTTTATCAGTACACAAAACTACCATTAAAGAGAAAGGTTGCACATTTACTGTTAAACAAACTGGCTTCCAAAGGGAGAAGAGAATGCGGCTGATCAGTCAAAGAGCAATTGGAACCTAATCTTTAAAAAGATTATGTTCCGACCACTTTAGGCATGGATCATTCCATACAGCAGGCAACCGAAAATGCTAGAATATGCGAGTAGGGGTTGGAATGTCATCTACTCAACTCTCCTGCAGTCTAGTGTATGCAAGTTGCGTATAAAACTATGCGAGTGATAATGAGAACTGGCAATAGTTAATCTCAGGACTCGGGTAATCAGGTTGTGTAAGGGCCCAGTTGCAGGGGATACCAGGGGCTCTGCTTGTACCCCACGGTGCATAACAATAGACAGGTAGTAACAGACAGGCTAAGAGAAACACAGAAAATGTTGGCTATTCATGAAATAGTCTGTATTAGAGTGTGCTAGCAGAACAGGTAAAACAGTACTGGTTAACAAGTGTGATAAAGGCACAGGCACAAAGGCATTTGTTCACGGATAGCCTACTAGCCGGGCACACAATGTAGTCCACTGACAGGATGCTAAAGCCGTACTAACGAGGCCTGTCCTCTCTGAATCTGGACTGACGTTGGCCCACTCTCGACAGGGCACACGGCTGGAAGCCGTAAGACAGGGCAAACAGCAAGACGCCCTTACTGGAATGGGGGTAATAACGTATTTACTTTAGAGTGGTTTCGCTCAGCATATGCCACTTGAAAGAGTTAATATGTGGACAACAATGTTCTTACTTGTTGCAGCTGTATGCAACATCACTTCTTAAGAGTTTCCATAGATAGTATTATAAACATGCACACAAACAAACAAGCCTTATGTTTCCTTACTTCACACAAACTAATTTAGCACAATACCCAATAAAATGCTATCCCCAAAGTACTAAAATGGAGCATTTCCTTCCATGTCTACTTTCAAGTTCATGAAATGAAAATTATTCTAAATGATGTTTCCTGGAACACAGTGTTTACTCTCACTGTCCCTTGATTCCATGCCCCTCTTATTTGGTTTCAGTAGCTATAAAGAAAGTTTATGCGTATTTGGTGATTCAGAACCGCCATTTTCTGTCCATGTGTATTTTCTCAGGAGAGCATTTAATGAAGGTTGCAATGGATGGTTGGATAGTGCAGTCAAGAATGTGTGATGTGATTGGCTACAGAGCCGAATAGGCAATTGATCCTTGTAGGATATGTTCACTTAAACATAATATTCTCTCCGCAATATATCTTAATTTAAATTAAAAAAAACATTCAATGTGAAGTTAGGATATGAGAGGAAGGGCTCTAGAGATGCATAACAGACATTACATATGTTGTTTAAACCTCTGGCAACAACGCTGATTTTGGTAGAAAATTAAAGAAACCAAAGCTGGTGTTACATGAAGAACATTTTGTTGTTCTCATTTATGACTGGAAAAAATATTAGGAAGTGTTTAGGGAAAATGTCATCTTTGAAAATACAGGTAACAAGAAACATCTATACAATAAAGTATGTTTTTTAGAACGAAAAAAGTGATTAAAATACAGTCTGCGTGTCATATCCCGTTTATCGTCAAATTTTCCAAGAACTTTCTTGATTTACAAGTAAAGATTTGGATGGGGTTATTTTTTTCAATTGGCATTGACAGACGTCCCAGAATTGTGTGGGTTTTTTTTTTTACTTTTTTTTTTGTGGAAAAGCAACATTAGGACACTCGTCATCCAGTGTAAATATTAAAAGAACAAAGCACACATGAAGCATAAAAACCAGGATATTGTTAGTACTCCCCAAATTATTACACATGCAGTGTTACATGACTGAAAGCAGACAAACACGATTCTCTATCATGCCCTTTAAACTTCGCGAGACTTTGTAAGACCCGTGGATGGGCCGTCAAGGTGTTCTTTGGGGGGGGCGCAACCTGAATGCATTTTGTTGCACGTAGACCAAAACCAGACTGGAAATAAAAATCAGCTTGGGTAGACTACCCCCACTGGGCTAAGACTTGCCAGCCCCCCCGCTAGAGCCCTACGAACGCTTAATGCAGCTCTACATTAACATGCTTTTTTATTAAAAGTCCTATTTTAATTATTATTATTACAGCCTTTCATACATTGTTTTTCCACGTATAATTATAAATGCTTATTATTAGGAATCATTCTGTAACCATTTTATTCTTTTTGGCACCATATATAATGTGCCATTTTGCAATTATTTAAACAAGCAAAAAATTCCATTTTACATTATTATTTTTTTAAGTTTTTGGTTAAACAATATATAGAGCCTGGATAAAACTGCTTTGTGCCAACAAAGTCTGCTTGCTTCCTAATCAAATAAAATAATAACATTTTCTCTTTAAAATCAGATTTTTTTAATATTACAATTAAAACACAGCTCTTGAGCAGTGGGGAGGTACAAGTAGTAGAGGGGTCTTGGCAAGAGAAAAGACGAGTAAGGCGTAATATTACTTTTATACCGCCTACAGAATAAGTGACATTCAGATACACTAATTCCCTATAAGACTTGATATTCTCTATCTACGTGTCTTGGCTAAGAGATATTAATATCTTCCGAGTTCTACATAGACAGGAACTTGGGATATAATGGAAAAAGCAGAATATTGTAAATTACGCTAGCTTTAGATAAGCATTGTAATGCTCTAAAGTAAGGGGGCTATCTTACCTAAAATCCAGCTCATATAAATATGCAGACTGTCTCCCGTTTAAGATATGTAAATAAGAGTATGAAATGTATGCAGATTAACGCATTCAAATACATTCAAATATATGCAGGTATGCAATGCTATCATCGCTTGCACGTGCAGCTTTCTCTTCAAAAGAAAATACAGCAGGGAATTTTCCGTTATCAATGCCTCAATTTCTCACAGCCCTGCATTCCACTTTTATATATTTCTCTCTTCAGTTGCGAGCGATTTCTCTCCCTCTCGTTTTCTCTCCCAGGTCGATTCACTAAAGGTCGAGTAAATCCAAGTTGACAGCCGAGGCTGGTTTGGAGGAGCAAGCTCATAAGAGTTTATCGTTTTTTTTTTAACTGCTAGACTTTATTTAAGCTTCTCAAGAGGAGTCGAGTTGAAATTCAAGTTAACCCACTATTTTGACAACTACAATAAAAAAAAATGAAAACACTGATGCCTAGGACCCCCATTAATCAAGATGGGGTGATGAGTGTCCTTCTTGTTCCTCCGCCAAATGTTAGGGGGGGCATAATTTCTACAAATGCCCCTCCTCACTCACTGTGGCATGGAGGAGTAAAAACATAAGCTAATCATTTGGGGAGGCATGTAACCAAAAATGACCCCACCCCCTCCATCCCCAAGAATTATGGATGGTGAGTCTACTAGGTCTTCATAAGCACATGGAAAGAGGCCATCCCAAAACAAAACTCAAGCCAGACAATTAAAAAAATTGAAAAAAAAATTAAAAACTTGAAAAATGACTTCTGGTTGATTATAACAGATGTAATGGCAGAACCCAGGAATGAGAATGTAAATCAATCTCTCTCTATCTCTCTCTGTATCTCTCTCTATCTCTCTCTGTATCTCTCTCCCTCTTGCTCTCTCTCTCTCTCGTTCCTCCAATTTGACATGCTTATTAGCACTTAGCTTTATTACTTCTCATGGGCCATGCGCATGTCAGAAGATAGAAGGTGTAAATTATAGCAATCTTTGAGCCACAGCAGATCAGAATGATTAACAGGTATGTGCTGTTCTAGTTAGAGACTCTTAATCTGTTCGAGTTTGTTGTGCAATTTGTGTAAATTGAATCTGTCACATATTGTCAATAGGCAAATTTAAAATCTACTTTCCACACAATTACATACTTCATTTGCATATGTCAGCCTATAAATATAGCTGGATAGAAAAAACCCCCCAGAAATTTCATTCACCCAGGATTGTGGAAAATGATCCCAGATCTTTAAACATCGAGATTCTTTGTCGTATGAGCATTCTCACAAATGGTTTTGTAAATGGAAGCCACTTTGTAAAGGCACTGGACCTTTGGACTACCTCTTATTCTTTGTAATTTATAAGGTAAACTCCTTCCACTATATAAAAAAATAATCAGTAAATATGTTTGCTTTGTGCAAACAGCAGCTTATTCTAGCAGAACCGAGAAGTTGGTCCTTCTATTTTTAAGTGGTGGTGGGGGTGTAGTTCACCCTATAAGGCTCCATGGTGCACAACTTTTCATTGGGAAACCCCTGATCTCCAAGACTGACCCATTTACACCATAAACGACTACGCTTATCCATAGCATGTTGTACTGGGCTCTGCATGTCCTTAAGAGGTGGAGCACAAGACATGACCATACTTCAGAACTTCCCAGCTCAAGCTGCCAGGAGCCCTTCCTTTTCCGGGGAGAGGCGTATTGAGATACACTGACAAGAGCAAGACTCGCCACATATTGCACATATTGTATGGGAGTGGAAGTGGGCTGGAAGTGGGCTGGAAGTGGGCGTGGCCCTGGAGAAAGAGCGGAGTGACCCAGAGACATGGAATGCAGTGCTTCACTCGGAGACTCTGGGTCAAACCCAAAGAGTTCCCAGATATGCCTATGACAATATTTTCTGATATGTGCACTCATGCATTTTACTCACGTTATCTTACTTTTCCTGTACTTATTCTGTTGAGCTGTAAGCTATTGGCGCCTATGTAGTGTTAAATTTAATGTCTATCAGCAGCCTGTTGACTCAAACACTAAAATCTTTTTCATTTTTAACATATATTTGCAAACATTATGGGAGTTGTACTTCAATGAAGCTGAGTGGGCTACTACCTATTTGAAAGGAAAAGGCTTTTACTGATTACTAACATTTTTGATGGTTACAGAAAAACAGCTGTCACTGCTTCCTAGGAACTTTCCTGAACCACAAATATATTGAAATTAGCCATACAATCAATAATGAATCAAATGATTGTTGCGATAGACAGAATTCTGTATTTAATGTTTTCTGAAGTTAGCTGAATGGTGAACAAGATATCTTGTTGATTTGCACTCTTCACAATATGCCATTACCAGATAATAGGCTTTCAGACACTGAAGTATTACATGCTTATTTTATACACAAATGTATATAAATGTGTATACATTATAAATAAAATAAAAATGTTCCATAAAATAATTAGCAAAAATAAATACATAATGGCTATTGCTTTTCTCCATAATGTTATCTGTACAAATGTCACGGAACTCTATCTAATGTTGTTGTACTTCACTTTTAATAAGAAATGCTTCATAAAATGAGTAGTCGTGTATTTTTGTACTTACATGAAATGACAACTTCAAGTGTTTCAGGGCTTTGGTTGATACACTGTGTGTAAAGCTGAGTTGTCATCTTTGCTGGAAGTCTAAGAACAGTCACGCGAGGAATTAAGTGAAACAGGAGGAGCCAAACATGTTTTTTAAACCTCCAAGAGAAGCAAGAAAAATGAATCTTACTTTCTAAACCCATTCAACAAACATGCCCGTTCCAAGGCTTTTTCTTATCCAGACATTTCCGTTTACAAAATATTTGCTGTTTAACAACTGAATAAAAATATAATTCCTAGTACCGTTTAAAAAAGGGTTTTGCCATTTTCATGATTTTTTTTAGGGGATGCTCAATTGTCACGTTTCCATAAAAACTTTAAAAAGTTTCTTAAATGTTTTATGTGGTTTTACGTGTTTGGCCGCGCTCACTCCCCGCCCACTTTCTGTATACTCCCCACCCACTTCCCTCCTACTCCCCACCCACATAAAGGTCTATTCCACCCTTATGCTAAACTAGCTCCACCCTTACACATAGCCAATCCTTCATGAAGCCACACCCCTAGAAAAAGTTCCACTCTAAGAAGTTCCCAAGTATGTGGCAGCCACATCATTACTGGATGTAAAATTTGTTTAGTAGTCAAAACCTTAATTTTGAGACAAGCACCCCTTCTTCACACGCTGTCTTAATGCATCAGCATTTCAACATATGTTTGTCATTGTTAACTACATCACATGTTGTATAAAGCAACACAACCACACAAATGCCCACAAGTCTGTTGTCACTTTTCCTATCCACTGTTCGTTATGCCAATGTTTAGCATGTAAAGTAACAAAACAGTGATATTGTTTAGGCAATAAGCCGAGAAAGGCACGGTCAGAGGTGCAAGCAAAATATTATGGACGCTTTGTACAAATTAGAAAGGTTCACAAAGTTAAACAAATACTTGGGGCAATCTCTATTCCTCATAGAGGGTCTGTTCCATCACCTAAGAATAATTATATCTAACTCTGTGAATGACAGATGGGTTAATGGAAAGGTTAAGCAAGCAGAATGGGTCACCATAAATAAAATACCTAGGGAATGGCTGATAAATGATATGTAAGAGAAGGAAATACATATAGAATCTTAATTACCCTTATAAAAATAACACTTAAATATCAATTAACATTTTTATATTGGCCAAAGCAATTCATTTCTACAATACAGTCGCCAACAGTTTATCCATTGAAATGCCTTATGATCCTTGTGGTGTTTTGGGTCATTTTGGCCCCAGTGGTTATTAACCCTTGCACTGCAATCCATTTCAGATAGCTAATTATTACAGACGTATTTGACACACGTGGTCATATGGTCTATTAAACATTGAGATTTCGTATAAATAATGGGAATATTTCTAAGTATCCTTATTTTCCCCCCATGTGTCTGTATAAAGCTGTTGGAATGGGTTTAATATATAAGGATAAAAAAGCTAGACTATTGTGGTTTCTTAAAGTGCAATTTTTTATTCTCACAGATCGATTTTAGCATATCGCCCGAGACACATTGCTATTTTGCTGTTATATTATAAAAAAAGCTGCTTTTTCTTAAAGACATAGGCTTTTGCATATAAACTCCCCCAATAAAACCCTTCATGGGTAATAGATGAAGATGCAAAATGAAGCACATAAATGAATTTTGATTCCGATTTGATTCTTTCATCAATGTGGAAGAAGAATGTGTGGGAATGTGCGCATACGTTTACAGGTAGCTGTAAGGAAACTGAAATGAATAATTAAAAGAAAATTCTATTATCTTATTTTTAGAAGGCTTTCATCTGTCAATGTTACAGAATATTCAACAGACATTTCTATGTGTATTGGAACTAGAGGAATAGTTTTTCCAAATTGTTCCCCAATGCATTTTACTCCTCAGCCCTCATTGACTGGAATTAGAGGCAGCCAGTGGCAAATGGGGGGGTCTAATTTTCTAACTAATTTTCTAATTCCAACCAATTTGCATGCAGTGAAATGAGCATCGAAAATGGGCTGCAAAATGCATTTTACAAAAATATTGGGCTGCCCTTGGTAGACACATTGAGATCTATTTATGCCAAAATCCAAAGACAGAAACATTTTTGTCTTTGTTGCATTTAAAAAAGATGAGGCGCACATATCACTTTAATTAACCAATGGAAAAGGCTGTCAAAATTTAACTTTTTTTCTGACAAGGTGTTTATTTTGAACCTGGTAGCCTACAGAGTAAATATGTGAATCTGAAATAGGTTGTCTGTTTGAAGGCTTTTAGATGCAAAATAAGTAACCAAAATGAAACTAACCAGTGTGAGTCTGTGCATGCTACCTGGTAAGAATCATACAATTATTTTTAAAAAATGTGTTAAGTATATTCTCTTTATTTACAGTTCATAGAATCTGCCATTCGATTTTAAATAAAGAAAAATATTTATACAAAATCCTTGAAGAAACAGTAATAAGCAAAACACCTCAAATGTTCTTTGTGACCAAATCAAACAAATTTTTCAGAGTGAAAATATTTTACCCGTTTTATTTATTGGGGTAGTTGTGACATTTTGTGATTCAAAATTCTTAATGTATAATTTGATTGTTTTTTAAAAAAGAATATATATATATATATATATATATATATATATGTATATATATATACCACATGTATTGCAAATCGTTCTCCCATGATCTTTAATCCTATGTCTTTTGACAAGATCAGTATTGATTTACTTACTGGTCTGGCGGTAATTAACGTGTTTACTTAATAATCCTTAAATATTATATTTTGCAATTTAGAGCAGTAAAGAAACCAATTCAATCAGGGAAGGGCTTGCCCCTCCTGGTAACTCACATACACACTAGCACACATAGTTACACGCACATTTACACAACACACTAACATACACACTCACTTACACTTTCAAATACTAACACACACTTATACGTTCTAACACATAGACCCTCTCCCATACATACACATTCATGCTCACACATACTTACATATACACATTAATGCTGAGACAAACGATTACATAGTCATGGTCAAGAACACTTACACATTCATGCTCACACACACATGCATTCATACATTGATACTATTAAAATACATGAATAAACAGTGTTTTATAAAAGGAGTGTTTTGGTCATTTAAAATATAAAAATGATGCATAAGGGGTCAAATTTTACTTGGAGGATGTTGCTGAACATCATTTATAAAATTATAATTTGTGAGGTGGTTACACTAGCAAGAATAGGGAGAATCATGCATTGAATAGCCATATGGGCAAAAAAAACAGCATGTTTATAGAGTATAAAAAGGTCATCATTGTAAGATGATAATGCTTTCTGGAGAAGAAATACATAGATAAAGTGGCATGCGCAATAGTGCCACATGTTTCTTGACTATTCTGCTAGAGAGTAAGCTGGGACTATGGTTGGAATTTATAATTTCCATTTCCAATGTCACTTTGTGATGTTGTATTGCTTGAGAAATACATCACACTAAGTCTTATCATGACATGGTTATTGTTTAATTTTTCTCCTGGGACAGAGAAATTATTAATGAAGAACATTCATCAAACAGTGATTTGTTTGAATCAGCACAAAATCATTAATCATTTATCAATACACAATGGTGGAGACCACTTTATGTCCCTGAGTTGTCCAGTGATAACTATAACCTGATTGTGGGTCATCATTATAAAACAGAACTGGAAAAAGGAGTTAAAAATGTGACCTGCAGGTCTCAGTTAAGTACATCTCATATACCGCATTGTGCTAATATTCAAGAATATATGCTGTATATCCTAGTTAAGATCCAGAGGATTGACTCCAAAATATATAGGTCTCAAACAAACATCATTTGGGGATGGAGGTATATTTTTTTAATTAAGTTTAATTATGTACCACTAAGCTTTATGGGATGGCTTGATTATATACAAACTGAGCGACATAATAAATAGGTATACACATTTGTTTTAAATTATAATAATTATGATAAATTGGGAACCTAAGCAGTTGTCTTACAACTAATATGTTGCTGGCACCCTATCTACCTGTATGTCCATTTTGAGACAGCCTTTTCTAATTAAATTTCACCATATTTAGAAGACCATTCTATATATTACAATATAAAAGTGCACTTTGGATAACGTTTAACCCACTCACTACAGGAGGGGCTGAGCACTGTTTGCCCCGTAGCACTTAAACAGTTAACCCCATTTACCGTTAAATGGCAACAGACGTAGCTTGCATGTAATGCTATATATCCGTGAAGTCGCTGAACTGTATTAAGCTGCGCATTCTGTTCAGGGATTCAAGTAGCCCTCGTGTTAACAGAAGCACTCCCTTTTGTTTTGATGTTTTGGTAGTTTTATGATTGGTACCAGTTTCCTGCAGTCAAAACATAAATTTGTCATAACTTTAAGCTTGTGAAAACTAATTGAAATTAATCAGCCATGACCACTTAGGACCAATTGTGACAGATAGAAAGCGGTAATGGAACATCGCAATTAGTTGTCTTTACACGGCTGCTCACCTGAATTTTTTTTTTTTTGCACGGGCTTGGGCACACTGCATTGCTTAAGTAAGTATTTGCACGCAAAGTAGTGATATTGGATCTACCTCTGTGTCAAGTGCTGCCATAACTTTAAAAATTAAAGAAGCTGAAACTCTCTAGCGGTTTCAGTCGGCAGTTTGATTCAGATTTTATTATCATGGATGGCTCTATAATAAGCAGGAGCTGTCCTCTCGGTTTAGGTATGCTTCAATAGTTTCCCACTTTTCTACTCCCTCCTCGTTTTAGCCATGCACTGCATTGAAAATGGCTTCTAGTCAGGCTTTCCTCAGCTTCTCAGGCTTGCAGCTTGTAATTGCATTTCAGTACAGTTTTTTTCCCCCTTTTTTCAATAAATGCCAATGTATTAATATCTAAAAGTCTGTTGTATATTTTAGAATATATACTTAGATGAATACATGCCTTCCAGTATAAGGCTCCTATGCTCTTAAGGCTCGTGGTGTAACCAAAGGGGTTAACCTGTGCCAGGACAGACTTCTCCTCTCTAGCCACCTTTCGGTATAAGGATAATATCCTGCTCTTAAGGCCAGCGTTGTAATTGAAGAGCTTACAATCAAGAGAGCATGGACGGACCTCAGGCATCTGTGTCTATATCAGGCTTTTCTTCATTAGCTGCCTTTCTGTCTGCATGAATTGTTACAAAATTATACTTAGGCCCTCTAACTGTTCACAATACTGGCAGATAAGCAGGAGAAGAGATACGTGATCATCCTGATGGCTCTCTAGGGATACCTGCACCATTACAACCTTGTTCACCAAAAGGTGAAACTGCTGGGGATTAAGCATGAACAACAAGCAGCAGTAGTCGACCTCATTCTGTGGATCTATTGCAACACCTAACTACTAACAAGACTTCCCGCCATAATTCTTTGGTTTGATTGCAACAGCATGGTTGAACATCAGAATGGTGCTAAGAATGGAGATGTTTGGTGTACTATGTGCAGGTTCTACTGCATCTCCAGCTACAAGGTGTGCAGAGGACTATTCACTTCTACATTGTTTAAAGCGTGAGGTATCAAGCTCATGGTCATGCTTTATGGTAGCTTCAAGACTTTGTCGGCAACGATGGAGTTCTAAAATATATAAGAATTTTTGGAACGTGGTTCCTTTTCCCAAACACTAGACAGAGATCTTAGATAGTGTTGGGTAGCATAAAAGTTAAAAGAAGGATGTTTAATTTGCTTGTAACAGCTATAATGCCAAGGTGCTCAATGGGTGCCCTATTCAATCTAGCACTAACTGCACAACCTTAATGAATTAAGGTGCGTTTCATATATTGATATTCCAAGGACATTTTACTTTATGGAGAGTGTGGTAAATAAGTAGAACAGCTTCCCAGCAGAAGTGGGAGAGGCTAATACAGCAAGGGAATTTAAACATGTATGAGACAGGCGTATAGCTATCTTAAATCTAAGACAAGAACCAAGGACTGATTAAGGTCCGAGTCTCAGGAAAAACAAGCAGACTAGAAGGGCTGAACTGTTCTTATCAGCCGTCAAATTCTATGCTTCTATAATGAGGGACTCAAGTAATAGATGAAAAGAATTTTAAAAAATGTGTTTTTTAAAAACTGTAATACATTTAGAATGTGAGAATTTGTTTCTGCCTTGGTTCTCTATCATGTAGAAACATGACTAATGTAAATAGTAATGTAAAGTTATCAATTATGAATGCAGAATTTCAAATCCAATTTTCTACCTAGCTGGCTTGTACAAGCCTGGTACACATATTATATTTAGAGACAATCCTGACACTTCCATTAGGTTAGTGTTCAGAAAAATAAGACCCAAACGAAGAAAGGAAAGGCCGTTTGTTTCATAAAAACAAAATATACAAAGTAATGGTTTTCGACCAAAGATATACCACAATTCTCATAACCATTCATAAACTATAACTGCATCATAGTATATCCATCCAGTATACACGGTGAGCAAAACTGCTTGGGCCGAAATTTTCGTTTCGTTTTTTGCTGCGTGTCCCCTCCCCTTGTAAATGCTGATTGGCCAGAGGGAAAAACGTAAGGAAAAACTCACAGGTTGTTGGACCCATCAATCACAGCCATAACAATCAATGAGCCATTTTATTGGCTACTTCTACCTGTCAGTCATTGATATGATATGTTCTCTCCTATAGACAGTCTCTCCCGCTTTACCTCATCAATGGGCGCCAAAACGTCTTGTTATGGCGACGGCTAAACGTTGCGATGAATGGACGAATCATGACAAATTGTCGGAACTTTTGCAGTTTATTTTTGTCAATTTTATCTGCAATCACTCTCGTTTTCGTAGATTTGTACCAACACGTGAAACAGGGGTACAAAAAGGAATGCACAAGTCTAATATACAGTACATAATATAATACATATTACATATAATAAAGTACATTGTACATGGAACAGTTTGGACTTGTTACATTAAAAAGTTAAATATGGGGAGGTGTACTTTGTATTACTGTACACAATAATGTATTATTTTGTGTAATGTATATTGTCACATTTTATATAAGAAATAACATATGGCAATATTCCTATAAGTAGGCATTCATCAAGATATAAAGAACGTGATTATATGCAAGCCCAATGACATAATGTAATTCAAGGTCCCATCTAAGACAGCGATATAATGTGTGAATTGCATATCGCGTTTAAGTAGGACAAGTACTTATCATTTGGAACCAGAGTGATAATAATAATTGAAAATCACAGTATTTAAAGTAAGAATGTGCCCTGCAGTCTTTACATTAAGGAGAAACCAAAGAAATTGTGTCACAGCGAGAATAGTAAAATTAGTTGGGTCTACAAATGTAATGTAAGTTTAGGTTTGAGTTTTCTAAGGTTGACACCAGCTTCGGTGAGGCTCCTTAAAGTTTTAGTCCAACAACTGATTCAAAGTCACAGTCATTTCCAGGTTTCACTGACTTCTAATTGTAGTAGAGCTGGGCAAAGAGTTTCTTCCTGGGGGGGGGGATACATAGAAGCATCGAATTTGATGGCAAATAGGAAACATTCAGCCCATCTAGTCAGCTCATTTTTTATGATGTAGAGACTCAGACCTTAATCAGTCCTTGGTGTTGTCTTAGATTCAGGATAGCATTACGCCTGTCCCATGCATGTTTGAATCCACTCACTGTATTATCCTCTACTGCTTCTGATGGGAAGTTGTTCCATTGCTCTCGGTGTTTGTCTGTGTGTCTGTCTGTCTATCTATCATCTAGCCATATTTTCAGTATTTTGCTGTAAATGCTACACTAATGAATCCCATTGCAATGATTTTGTTTTGCAAAACGCTCTCATGATTACTGCATTATTAAATATTACATGTATTATTCAAAGATCTAAGTCTTTAAAATTAAATCAAAGCAAACATTCTAGAAATTAATGTTTTACAATATAGGCTTTTTATTTGATTTTATTTTTTTTTTTTTGCCTAGCAAATATTGCATCAACAACAAAGTCTTAGTATATTAATAACTTGATGTCTGTGATATTTTGGGGGTCCATTCCTTCAGTACTTAACAGTGAAAATCATAAATTATCCATTCCTTTATTAACATGACTAATTCTGTTATAAAGAGTTAATCTGCGGCTGGTGCCAATATTGATAGTTTGCAGCAAAATGCAGATTTTGTCAAGGAATGGTACTGTCGTTATTATCATTATCAGTAGTATTTAGATTTTAATGCATGTTATTAAAGGTGTAATAAAAACACATTATATATTACAATCAAAATGGATCAAAGGGCAGGATTATATTTAACATAATCAAATTTTCTATGTGTCTACAACCAAATTCTCCCATGATCGATAATAAAAACTGTGAAACAACAACAACATATAAGAAAGGGGAAAAAGTAATGTCCAGCGGCGTTTTGAAGAAGTTAACACATAATACGTTATTGTGTCTAAAATAATAGAATTTCTGACAATTTAATTAGAAATGGATAAACACTTTACATTTTTTAACATAGATAGGTTTATTATAGATTGTTCACATATGGCAATTTAAAGTTTCAAATCAAGACTTCAATGTCAATTGTTAGCAAGCACTTTGTACTTTTTTTATACACTTTGTGAATATTTTTTATGGGAAATTTCATATCACCTGAGAATTTTTTTTTATAAACAATAACAATTTATTCTTAAATATGCCTCAGCGACAAGTGAACATTAAAACAAATTTCGATACCTTTGGGGATAAAGAATTGTAAGCTTTTGTATCTGTTAAAATGGTAAAAAAAAAAGATCCTTTGTGTATGTCCCGAGACAGCGGCAATGATTTTTGGCATGTTTTGACATGTCTAATCTCAACTCATTTAGTTGAGCCCTGTTTAATATGGATTCACTTAATACATTCTTGCAAAGTCATCTTTTTGCCGGAAATGCTTATATAAAATTCTCCTAATAATTAATGACAACTATCTAATTAATTTTGTCACTCCAATTTCTTGTTGACCTTAGTATCCCTCTACAGTCGAAGCTATGATCTTCAAAGGACTTAGAATAAGCCATAAATTAGCGCTGAGACTAATTTACCCGACTCATTCATTTTAGACACATTTTTGTTTTATAATTTTTTTACAGGATTAAACCGTTTACTGCAATGATTGGAAAATGAAATGACCTGACACACACATGAGTAACTTTTCATATCAGGTGACACATCATAAATGTTCATTTTTGAATCACAATGTCTTCTTTTACATGTTTGGCTAACGACATTAAAAAGGGGAAAATGGTAATAAAATTAGAGAAATTAATCATATTAAAAAAATAAATAATATTTGTATTTTCTTTTATTGAATGACTGTTCTAATTAATCAAGGTAACTTGAATTTAACAGCATGGGACGTGGATAATTTGTTTGGGCATCATTGATATATTTTGGAAAGTGCATTGGCGTAATGGATCAATAGTGTTTCTTTACACAAATATAGAAAGATATATAGATATAAACATGGCTATATAGCCATATAGTGTGGCTAAGCATTTAATAATTTATTCAGAGATTTTTTTAACTAGAATTTTTAGGAAATAGAGATTTTAGTCAATCTGTGCTGATTTCCTGCTAGACCAAAAAAAGTGGCGCAACGAGATCCCACCAGTGGTTTCATGGCAGACTAGCATGTAAGGACAGGTAGGCCCCACCACTTCTCTTGATTACATGTACTTTATTTATTATTATCTTTTATTTATATAGCGCCAACAATTTACGCAGCGCTTAATACAATACATATATTCAAGGGGTCTGACAAGACGAGAATTGACAGACTAAGACAAACCGATACATTAGGTGGAGAGAGCCCTGATCGCACGCTTATAATCTTGAGGGAACTTGATGTCATATCCAGTGGTTTCTTCCCTACATACCTTAAACAAAATGTGGGAGCGAGTAAATAGGGATCGCTACTAAGGGTTGTCGACCCTGAAAACACATACATCACATTGGAGATTTAAATCGGAGCCATTTTGGCCCCAGAAATATACCATAGAGTTAATTCATTATCACATGTGCTGAAATTGTGTAATCCTATGTACTCGATTCCTGAAACATGACTTCTTTTCTGTGTAATATCAATAATGTCTTAAGTTATAACGCCAACATTTACAATTTGAATTGATAGAATTGAATCTCAACGCCCAATTGTTTGTTAAAAATTACAATATTGCAAACTTTAAACAAGCGGTCTGTTTATATTTTTATCCAATCTTAACATTTCAGATTCTACAACAGTGCCGTTTGTAGAAAATTGCTTTAATTAGATTAATTTGAATGTGTTAACATAGCAAATGCATATTCATTGAAACGATATATACATTTCCCGCCGTATAGTTTTATTCCAGTAAACGTTGGCCTGTCTTAAGTCTTACAGTGATTAGGATAATGTATGCAGCTACCTACTGTAAGTTGCTTCTGCGTGCGTAAGACTCCTACATATTTAAAGGCTGGGTATTCTGGGATTATTTGTCATGCTCTCTTTTTGTTCTTAGCACGCAAGGAAAGGCTGTTAGCCTACATACTGAATTTTATTCGCGTTTCCTCCGTGTATGGAGATTCATGTATGTGCAAGTGCGTGCTATTCGTGTTGATTCCAAAGCCTGAAATAATCTAGAATTAGAACACCAGCCACTCTTAGTGAGCGATTACATTTTAAGTAAATAGAATAGCTTTTAAATATTATACAAAGTGGAATGTTATTTAATTGATGTTGACTTGGGTTTTTATAACTCTTAACTACTCAACTAATATTAACTGTTTGTGCTCCGTAATAAAAATGTCATGAAATAGTTAGATGTTCATATTATTTCATATTATAGTCTTTTTTATTTTTGAAATCGTGTGTACAGAATATGTATTTTCTTTTGTTATCACATTTTTGTTACATTAGTTTCCCCATTTTAGTCCAATCCAGGTCATGTAAATAAAAAAATGTTATTAACAGTAAAACAAAGTAATATAAAAGAAGTCATATTGCACTGCACCGTATTGTTGATTTCGGTGTATAGCTATGTTCCAAACAAATTTGAGATTGTGTTTCAGATAATTGAAATGTAAATGCCTTTTTCTTTTATCATCAGATCAAATTTAAATAAAAATACTAACTGTAAGTATTTGCACGAAATACTTAAATTTTTAGATCACATGCTGAATATTTTTGAAATATAAAGTGCCCTTTTTCCATTATTAGTTTGATCACATTTAAAGCCAAGTAATATATAACCTTTTCACATCAATAAAAAAGTGTGAAAGTTGGCAACCTGGATGTGTGCCACAACGGAGGCCTTGGCGTGCCCGTTTTGGCAAGCAAATAACAAACTGCATGGACCCTGCACTGCCAAAATACCTAAACCAGCAGACATTAAATATTGTTTACTTTACCCTTATTCATTTTGCTTTTTACACTGGTTTGCATTTCTAAGTTGTAGTCTTTAGTTGAGGTTAATACCTTTTTTTGGGTGGGGAGGCAATAGAGTTGAGCGTTCAGGATCTTGGAGGTCTCCTCCTCAGACAGCATGTATCAGCTTTATAGAATTTTGAGTTTAAGCTACATTTTCTGCTTAACACATAAAACCTAATTATGATGAACACAAAGGGAAAGCTCACCGTTTTCGGATAAAGCGTTTTCTTAAAGAAATATATACTTTAAAACCCTATTTAGAAAACTATTTAATGAATTTAACAGGGCATTGTGTAGTTAAAAACCGTGAAGAAATATATTTGAAGGCCTAAAAATTAACAGGCAACTGAGGACTAATTGAGAAGGAATTGCTCAAGCTGAACCAACACTTACGAGTCTTCTTAATACAGCCCTCACTGAGATTTTAGTGTAGTTTCTGATTGTACGTTAACGGATTTCATGTAGTTATAAATTAAGTTGTATTTTTCTGTGGAGCTTCATCGCAGCGCGTTATTGTTCGAAAGGGAATTTGTAATAAGTGTGCCAACAACAGCAAATGGTACAGGTGGCAAGGGCCCCACTCATTGCTTGTTGCAGTACAGTTTATTTGTCTGTACAAGTAAATTTGTGTTGGGGTGGCATGGGGGCCACTAAGCGCATGATGCCCCAGGTGGCGTGGGGGCCCACAAAGCGCATTGTGCCCCAGGTGGCATGGGGGCTCACTAAGCGCATGATGCCCCAGGTGGCATGGGGGCCCACTAAGTGCATGGTGCCCCAGGTGGCATGGGGGCCCACTAAGTGCATGGTGCCCCTCTCCTGCTGTGGGGATATTTGCAGAGGGTTGGGGAATGGGGCAAATGCATTTGGGGGAGGGGAATCCCCCAGTATATTTGCAAAAGGGACATTTAAAGGGGCCACACAGCTATCATATAAATTTAAGTAGAGTGCCCCTTTAATAGTACACCTCTTTCTTTTATATTAGTTGTT
The DNA here is from genome assembly GCF_027358695.1 of Spea bombifrons. Classification (NCBI taxonomy): domain Eukaryota; kingdom Metazoa; phylum Chordata; class Amphibia; order Anura; family Pelobatidae; genus Spea; species Spea bombifrons. The sequence continues at coordinate 15,659,043 of NC_071088.1, forward strand.
CTAAAATCAAAATTACAAAATATGTTTCATTAACTTTATTAGTTTTCTGGAAATAATAATGATTGTATGAAAAGCACAGTTATTCACATGTTTGTATATTTAGATATTTCCAAAGTGGGCTTTTGGTTTTATTGGGTTATTCATGGCTTATAAGATAACTTTTTCATTATGAAGACATTAAACACTGCTGTGAGATATGCGTGTAAAAGTTGCAGAAGAGAGTGTGAGAATGTTATAAAAAGAAGTGTTAATTGTACCTCTTTTGGATACGGTCAAAATGGCACAAAAATAAACACACCATTTTGCATACAGATCACTCACTGAGTTTTAACAGATGGTTGATATACGATATTTGTTGGAAAAAATGTTAGTTTGTGTACGAGTTGCTCAGTTTTATTTGTACACGTGATTGTGAATTAATTTGAGATATATTTTACTTACGCTGATAACTAAAAAGCATTTATTGCAGAAATTACAGTTATGATTTAGTTCATCTTTACCCTAGGAATTATGTTTCATCAACTTTTTGAAACTGAATTAGTATTTGCTTGTTTTTATTGTTGACATCTTTTAGTCCTGTATGGCCCTAAAGGGTTATTTTGGCGTAGTTAGTGTGATAGAGGATAGTTTAGTGGGCAATTAGGTAGGGTTAAAGATAGGTTTAAGGTAAAATGTATTTTTTTCAAACCCACTTTTTAAATTATATACATAATAAATAATGTTTTACATATACGGTAAGTATATGATTTAAAAAAGGCCTACTTCACCCAAAAAATATACAATTTGTGTGGGCACGCTAAAGGAGATAGAGTGAAAATGATTGTTGTAGAAAGACAGCAAAAACACAAAAAATGCTCTGTCCCATATCTTAAAATATCCCTGGTCCTCAAGGGGTTAAGTCTTGAAATGTTTTCTGATAATTTTTATCCTACAGACAATGTACTATTCACCATCTGTCTTTCCTCTGTCCTCTGTCTTTCCTCTGTGGGTCTTTTTGCTCTGGGACCCAGCATTTGCTTCATTCCTGGATACGCATATTGGGATTATGTTGGTGGACCTTCTAGATTACCAGTCTCAATTAATCTGGCCTCTAATAAATGTGATAAGTGGAATACTTACCAATAGTCCTACTTTAGGCCCCTCTTTGGTTCTGAATCTGTCTTGCATGTTACACTCCTTCAGTTTATTTGGTGGAGGAAGGTAGAACATGGGTCTGAATCTGGAATAGGGTCTGGATGAGTGTGATGGCAGGTTTGATAAAAGGTTGTCTTTCAGGAAATAATGAAAACCATAATTTAGTTCTCCCCAATTCTTTAAATGCATATTGGAGTCTGTGTGCGTGGACCCCAATATGTTTTACTGCATGCACATTGCTGCTTGAATTACTAACCTATTAGTGTTAAAAGGGACTGTTGTTTCATTTCCCACCTCCCTTGATTGCCACAAAGTGTAAGCAAAGAAGCATACTTAAGTACACTCTCCGCACATGCTCTGTAGCACTTTTTTTTAAGTCAATGAAAGTTGAGCCCCATTGAAACCAATGGAAGTTCTGACAGCAAATCACGTGCTGGTTAAACATCAACTTTCAGCTGCTTTCAGCTGGAACAATTTTAGTACAGTTTTAGCCATTGTACAGCGCTATGGAATATGATGGCACTATATAAAACAATAAATAATAATAATTTTACTCCAGCATGATCTATACCTAGTTTTCTACTTCTGGTTGGATTGTTGTTTTAGTCCACATGTTTATTGCTTTCTTTTAACCTTTTGCTTGTTTGTCTTGCCATTAAACCCCAGACCCATGTTGTCTTTTAAAATGTAATAGATTTCAGTGATAATAGAAATATTAATAAAAAAAAGGAGCCACAACAGAAGAATGTATAATTTATGCACAAACGATACAGGAGAATAAATTCAAAGAAACTGATATTGAATTACGAGAATGATATAAATATAGTCAAAGACGTTTGCAACTATAAAACTTTGAAAAATGTGATTTCACAATATAAATTTGCTTTGTGACAATATAATGGACCAGATATTTTGGCAAGTAAGCTAGTAAATTCTGGGAACTTGACAAAAATGAATTAGTGTTGGGTTCATCATTCATTGAAGAACAAGGTCAAATCCAGATAAGAGATTTACAGAATACAGTCTGGTTTGACCATTAAAATCTTACAGTGAGGTTGTACCTGCCCCTCTGAGAGCATTAAATCCAAAATATTACACAAAATTACCGGTATCTGTTTATCTGCATCTCTATCTACCGAGCTACAGTAAATATCATCTTTTTATCTATGTAGAATGGTGCTAATGAGGTCCACCCGCTGACATCGGTGGGCGTTTCCGCGATGTCGGTGGGCGGTCCCGCTGACATCTGTGGGAGTTCCTGCTGACATCAGGGGCGTTCCCGCTGATGTCAGCGGGAAACACCTCCATTTAAAGGGCAAATGGGTGGGGTGCAGGGAGTGTCAAGACCCCGCTCCCGCGACCCAGAGGATTCAGGTGCTGATCCGGAGAAGCGGTGCTTCACCCAGAGATCGCTGGGTCAAACTCGGAGAGTTCCCAGGTATGTCTACAGCAACAAAACAAATCTGGTAACACTGGGGCCGAAGGGTGAGGGATAGGTAGATAGATAGATAGATAGATAGATAGATAGATAGATAGATAGATATTCCATAGATATATGTTAGTCTTGCTTTAGTTGAAACGTATACGAAACCTCCAGACACAATGGATATTATTCAGAGGCCCGTTACTGTGCAATTGCGTCTATGTGAATTGTATGGACGAAGGGTATGACTGGGTCTCTTCTAAATATATGCACATTGTTTAATAATCCATCCCATTCACTACAACATAATCAGAGAAATCGGATTCATGTGACTCTCGGAATCTTGGCTTAAGAAGAAAGCATATTATTTCTTCCTGAATTAAAACAAATCTCTTCCCCAGTAAACACATTCAAATCAAAATTCCTGTAGTTGATTATGCATTCTTTACTGGCCTTGATGAAGTCATTTTATGAGTGGAAGGTATAAAAAAAGAAGCAAATTTAATTTGCCTCTAGATTTTTTTTATATATTATGGCAGGATGTTCCAAGCAAGCGGAGTCTTTGTTTAAGTCTTTGGGTTTGCAGTATATCTGTGTAATAAAACCTTACAAGTTACATTTAACAACACTTTTATGGGATCTTACAACTTTATCCTGCTAATAGGATAGAATGCTTAATACGTTGTTTAGCCCATTAAAGTACATGAGCTTGTTAAAAATGTCAGGTGTACGCCTTGAAGTTTATTTATGTATCGAATACACATTTCTTGACCGAGGAACAATTAATAACCTGGTTTCTGTTTATATATAATTACAACAACTTAATTCAGAAAAACTAACTCTAATAAGTGTGAACTATTTAAATATTCTAATAGGATCCATTCATTAAGCAAGATTATTGACCCATAAAGCTGTTCCTGGAAGGCATGAGTGCCACTACCTTGTATCAACAGTGAGTTAAATGGTGTTCCTAATAAAGGTAGCTTTTTATTACAAGAATGTAAAGACAAATGCAGTTTTTAACGGCGTAAATGAACAAGCCTCCTGCTGAACATGAGATAATGTAATTTGCTTTAAACATGGGCTAAATAATGCAATATGTGTTATGTGCTAGGACAGAATATAATAGATATTTAATTATCATTTGTTTAGATGCTGAATACAATAGATGTAAAATGTACACTATATGTACAAAAGTATTGGGACATCTGACCATTACACCAACAGGGACTTTATGGCACTGTATTCTACATACATAGACATTAATATGTAGTTGGTCCCCCTTTGCAGCTATAACAGCTTCCACTCTTCTGGGAAGGCTTTCCACAAGATTTTGCTCAATTATCCAGTAGAGAATTTGTGACTCAGGCACTAATGTTGGACAGGAAGGCATGGCTCGCAATCTTTATTTTAGTTCATCCCAAAGGTGTTGGATGGGGTTGCGGTCAGGGCTCTGTGCGGCCAAGTTCTTCCACACCAAACCCATCCAATCATGTCTTTATGGACCTTGCTTTGTGTGCTGGGGCACAGTCATGCTGGAATAGAAAAGGGTCTTCCCCAAACTGTTCCCACAAAGTTGGACATCCACTTTTAAGATGTAAGGATAATTTTAACGATGTCTAAAATAATTATATTAGATATAGATATATATATATATACCGTATTTGCTCAATTATAAAACAACTCTGCCCAGATATGCCTTATACACCCCTATATGTCACTCTGCCTCCCTGACATCCGCTGGTGCTTCTATGCCTGAGCACCTGAACACCATGTCGCAACGTTCACCTGCTGCGGGATGCACACAGACAACCTCCGCTGCTGCCGGCCCTTCCGCCGGGGCTTCTATGGTGGAGTACCGGAAGGACATGTGACCCCGGTGTTCCATCATAGAAGCCCCAGCAGTAGCGAAGGATGTCTGCGTGGATCGTGCAGACATCCACCGGCTGCCAGAGAGGAGTATCCCCTGCAGCGCTGCAGGGGATCTGGATCTTAGTCTTGTAGTCAGCCCTCTATTTGAGGTCTGATTATAAGACAACCTCAAATATAAGACCTCGTCTTATAATCGAGCAGATGCGGTATATTTCTAATTTTGAAATAGATTCCGAGTCCATCCAATAAAAATTAAATGGTAGCCCTCAGAATTATAAAGCCCTGGTGGACCTAAGATCAACAGTAACTCTCATCATGCTGCACAATGACCATATGTATTTATAGCAAAATTATTGCAAATATATTAACAATCTTTTTCTTAAAACAAAAGTGGATAATATGCTCACCATAGCTCACAACAAAGCTGTATAGGTTCCCTAAATTCTATATAAAAAATTTTATGCAGAGACCATTATAGGATCCACTCATGATGTGGTTCAATTTTTTTCTGTTTTATGGTGTTTCCCTTTTATCCAAACAAAGGTTTTGTTTAACATGTGATGCTCTGTTTCGCCAGGAAAGTGTCATGGAGCACCGTGACTTTATACTTTGTTTCCAGGGTAAAGAGATGTCTTAATTCCGCCACAAGTTCGTTCCGCAGCTGCATATCGGGAGCAGCAAGTTTACTTGGACCTGCTCTCTGGAAGTCATTTTGTTTATTGGCTATTGTAGCATAGCATCAAAAATGTCTTTATTCTTTATTCCCAGACGATGTCTTCCATGCACAGCGTACTGATTGCTGGCAGATGACTATGGATAGATATAGCCCAAACTGTCTCTAAAGAGTATAACCTACTGTGGGGGTCACTTAAAAGAGCAGAAGGGACAGGACATATATATATATATATATATATATATATATAAATATTAGTCCCTGCTGCCGATAGCGGGTATAGATCAACACACAAACCCAGATCAATTGAAATTCACTTGTGATCTCAGCACTGAAGGTATATATCAAATAAACAGAATCAGACATACAAATCCTGTAGTTGCAGGTATACAATAATAATATATGAAACGTAGCATCGCAGGTATAGATCAACTGAATAAGACATATTAACCCTGTATTTGCAGGTACACATAAATAATGTATGGAAACATAGCATAGCAGATATGGATCTACAGAATAACACAAAAACCCAGCTTTGCAGGTAAAGATCAATTGGAATTCACATAAAAACACGACATTAAAGGTATATTTAAAACCCCCTAAATTACAGGCATAGATCACAGGTTGCACACCCCAAAGCCAGCCCTGGCGTCCACACTGCCCACATAGAACCTGGCCAGCACCCAGATTACACACATAAGATTTGCAATCTTTGTCCCCAAATAACCCAGCACAAGTCAACTTTGTCCCCAAACAGTCCGGCCAGTGCCATCCTTGTCCCATATACACCCTGCCTGTGCCATCTTGGTCCCCAGGGCTCAAACCTCCTGCTAGTGCCATCTTTGCCCTTCCACAATTATACATTTATGATACACAAACACTTTTACAGTCACTCACTAATTCACACTTTAATTCAGACAACTCATCCACACATTAACTCATGCTCTCCCTCATTCACTCAATGCATCCACACATTAACTCATGCTCTCCCTCATTCAGACAACTCAAATGATGGTTTTGTCATACTCAAACTCCAACCATCACTTAAAGAAATAAACTTTTATTGAACAAAATTAAAACCTTTAAGAAATGCCTCCAAAACCAAAGATGGAGAGGCACCAAAATATATATTTTTTTAAATTGTCCCAAAACACAGGGGTGTGCTTTCAAGCAATATATAGTTTGTAGGAGCTATTGTGATGGTTAGGGGTAGCTATCCAAGGTGTCCATTTATGATTCATCCAGAATTTTATGGCTTGAAACCGCTCTGAATATACATCATTTGGGGTCATATTGTCATATATCAATTTTTTGTGACTCACTGTGTTGATAAGATAAATATAAACTTGTGAGAAGAGGGTTCATAGTGCGAAGGTCGAGGGGGAGATAGTGAGAAGGGTGATAGATAGTGAGAAGGGGGAGAGATATATAGCGACAAGGGCGTATAGATAGTGAGGAAGTGGGAGAGATAGATAGTGAGTGTGCTAGGCAAGTCCTGTGGGTGCAATCTGGGTGCTGCAGCATGACCTGTAGATTGAACTTGGATGCTGGGCAAGTCATTTGGATGCAACTTTGGTCCTGGGCAAGTCCTATGAGTGCAGTCTGGGTGCTGGGCAAGTCCTATGAGAGCAATCTGGGCTTGCAGCATGTTACTCGATGGGATGTTATGCCATACCACCAACTGTCTGTCTGTCTGTCTTGCTATATATAATGATAGAAGATACACTTTACCACCCTCAGTGTCTGGGTCTTTGTACCATCATAGGAGTTAAACTGTTGTGGTGATAGAAGTTGTGGTATACCACTGCCAGGCTCAGTATATTTTGATGGGAGTTATGCTGTACCACCCCCAGTGTCAATTTTTTTTTTTTTACTATTATTTTTTTTACTCTCTGCAGTTCTAATAACATGAATTTCCTTGTTTTGTTTTATCTACCTTCCTCAAAATAACCTCTGTAAAGATAAACAGTAGATCAAATAAGGACCACATAGAGATCAATTCAGTGACACATGCAAACCCCGTATTGCAGGTACAGTATATATGAAACAAGAAACATACAGATTAACAGAAATGCCTCCTGATTAAATTCTTTTATATATTATTTTTTTTTTATTAGAGTTCCCCCCTCTTACTTATATATATCCAAGCTATACATTGAGGGATCCTCCAATATTTATGCTTGAGATATATATTGCTGAGTATATGCTGAGGGGCAGTGAACCCCTGACCATTCCTCAGGGTACCAACAGGACAGGATATCGTAATTACCACATTCTAGTCCAATATCAATATTCAGACCACTGATGTGCCTTGGGGACTTAGTTGGGAACCACTGGGGTATGGAATCCTGGCCGTTAAAGATTGTCCATAATGTTTAAAGCTGGAATGTTTGAGATGTGTGACATTTGGTACTGCTATGGCACCTGCACAGGTCTGGTATGTATATGTATACAAATAAACACCAACATGTCATAATTGTGGTTAGCAGCATCATGTTGGTGAATACTGAGCATGCCAAGCTGCTGGTAGTCCAGGATTTTGGACATTTGCCAGGACACCAGACATTAGGTTTATATTGCACAGGTCCCAGGACTCCGACAAACTAAATAAATGCTTGCTGTCCAAAGTTACTGTACGGCGAGTTGATAAATAATTGCCATTGTTTTCTTTTTAAAAGATCTCAACATCAGTGCTAAAAGGTGTGTATCCATATATATGTACACAGCCGTTTTGCTTTTTGGGACAGAGTTGTTTTTTTTTTACATCAATAAAAATAAGTAGTGCTCTATCTTTGCAGAGAAGAAACAAATCAAAGAAGTCAAATTCTATGCTTGGTGGGTGAAGTTCTTGTGGGAAATCTTCAATATTACCCATCCAGGGCCAAGTCAGCATGAGGTGCGTGTCCCTTAGGTGAGATTCTCTTTAACTTTCCAGATCAAAAATGTAATTGCGTGAAACTTCCGCAATCTGAGGTGTTTTGGGGAACCCTTAAGTCAGGGATAAGCCCTCCAAGTGTTGGGGAGCTGCGGAGATAACTTTGTTTGCATTGTATACTGTTGAATTGCAATAAGAAAATGTATTTATCGTTCATTTCTTCAACTTGTTTAAAATAAATAACATTCTACACGTACCTATTACCTAACATGGTCAATCTTCTTCTGAGCAAACATGTCTCCTTAAACCGTGTAAACCTTGTAAACAGTGATGAGCTATGGAAATTCACCACAGGACGAGCTATTAAACAATGTCCATTCCAGAATCACTCTTTCACACAATTTTCTTTCTCTATTTTTACTCTCCTGCTCACTGAATATGGTATGTAAGCAACAAATGTGTTTTTTTATGTAGTAATTGGAATTACTGTGTTCTCTAGAGAGAGAGATAAAATGACCAAATTACCTGTGTCATTTGACAAATAGAATCTTTGTTTCTGTTCACATTGTCTTTTTCTGGCACTCGTCCCATTATAACAGCGAGGGGCATCCGTAGGTTTCCTTCTGTCATATTTCATGCTCTCGGAGATAAGTTCTAAATATTTATTTCCACTCCTTTGCTTGTATGCCTGTCATATTGACAATCTCAACTGTGAAAATTCTCTTAAAATAGATATTTCATTTAGTGTTACATAAAATGTGTTATAGAAATAGTTATAAAAGACAATAATGATTAATTCACATTGTGGCTGGTGTAAGAAGAAATTCATATTATAGATACAGAAAGTATCTGAAGTATTTGTGACACGATACATGAGTTTTGTGAAACGATGGAAATTGGGATCTGATGCATGACTGAACTCTGTGAGCGTTTTATATGATATAAGGGTACTTTTACCTCCTGTACATTTCTTATAGTCCTGCCCCAGGACAGTACTTCAGTTGCCCCGGACCACTTAGTTTTGCATTCATTGTCCTCTATGATGAGTGCTTTGATATGACATTGTATGACATTCATATAATTTGGGTGGCATTTCCTACTCAAACACCACACCAACGCTTTTGGCCACATCTGCTTTTCTAATGGAAAATCTTGGCATTGCATGTTTAAGCATAACTAAATGAATTTATTAAAACTACCTTAAGCTAGTGTTTTGTTTGACAGTGGAATTGTTTTAGAGATTTTTGTTTAATCCATATCATAGATGTATTGAGAATGATGGCAGTCTGTGTTCCTCCAATCAGGTGGAGCAAGTGTGCCCGGATGCTTCGCCCTATTGCAGAAGTGTGCCCTGGGAAGCCTGACAGAAAACACAGGGACAAGCAGACTAAGACTAAAGAAGAAAGAAGGCAGAAGAACAAGAGGATGCAATAGAAGAAGCGGAGCTGTGGGAAAGGAGACAGGGACACAGAAGCAGTCAGCAGAGAAGGTAAGGACATATTGAGAGAGCGAGTGAGAGAGTGAGAAAGAAAGCATGAGAAAGTGAGAGAATGAGAAAGAGTGAGTAAGAGTGTGAGAGAACATGAGAGAGTGAGTAAGAGTGAGAAAGGGTGACTAAGAATGTGAGAGGGTACAAGGTACAATATATCTATCTATCTATCCATCTATACACACACACAGTATAAACGCATACATTTTAGTGGGGTAGCCACAAAACAATATAGTATTACATAGAAGCACAGTAAGAAATGAAATACGTGTGTGTCTGAAGTCTTTGAAGAATGAACTGGGGAAACAACATGATCCAAACATTAGAGGAATCTTCCCAATGTTTACAATATGGGTAACATTGTCTTCAGTTCTTGTCAGATGCACGAGTAATAAATACCATAAAAATATACCGCATTCTGCAGCCAGAAAGACTTAAAAACCGTTGTTCACATTTCCTCATTACGTTGACTATCTAAGCATTACTTACTGTAAAACAGATGTGCAGAGCTGGATCTTGAATTAGACTATTCATTTTAAATGTAAATTATAAGCTGCTGTGTGTGCTGCATAGTGTGTAGCCGCTAGAAGGGAGAAAGGTGTACCAAAAGGCCACTGTTGTTACCTATATCAGCCTTGAAGTTAACCGAAGAATCCAATCTTTGAAAGTAAAATGTAAAACATTAGGCGGACTACTTTGAAATTCCACTTTGTTAATTCTGTACAAAACAATTATTTGTTATATGCAACAAAACATACATTATTTCCTCTCGACTCTTAGTCTGATTTTAGTTATTAGGGTAGTTTGAGAATTAAATGTGGATTAAACTAGAAAGCATTCTTTAAAATTAATAATTAGATTATTGACACTAACGTAATAAACATCACCAATTAGTGTACAGATAGTTGAACCATAATGACGTGAAATATGAGAATAATGATATTTGGTGATGTGTATTGTGATTTAATAAACTCCATTTTCACTATAATTTCTACATTAGTGATTCTGAGATTTTTATACTACAGATAATAAACATCAAATGTTTCACCATATGTCTGTTTATGCACTTTAATTTCCACCATTAAAATTTTGACACAATCTACATTTTACTCAATAAATACAGATAACGTATGACAACCATATGGCGGCAGGGGGTGAGCAACACATTCATCTGGAGAAGTAACACTAGATATTTAAAGCAAATAGTTCTGTGTAACGGAAATAAAGTATTCCAGAAAATAACATTAACAGAAATAGGTGGAATAGGAAGTAATAATAGGTGAAAATAATTGTTACCAAGAAGTAGCATTTTTAGTTTTATTATAACAAGTTTCTTGCTGTTATTAATAGGTCAGAGATAAATTATTATTAAAACTATGTATGTTTGTTACCCTTCATCTTTCCACTGTGTTTCAAAAATGTTTGCTAAGCAGATTCTGTGGTCAGATGGGCAGAAAATAAGAAATAAGACTGCAGGACTGTTGGGGGGTCACTCTAGCTGGGTAAGCCTCAGTGGCCTTGAGCTGGTCTTTTCATACTTTGTAAGTATTTTAATATGAAAAAAACATTAAAATCAATTATTTTCCTATAGGAGAAGCTGCAGCTCTAGAGCTGAAGCACCGCATCCTCAAATTGAAGCGCCAATAAGTGTCAGGAAATCACTCCCATTAAAATCAATAAGAGTTTTTTCTGTACATGTGCATTGAGTAGTCTCATTAGATCCCCGGAAACACTCTCGCTGGGCAAGAGCTGGAGCTGACTGGTGGTCACTGTATAACAAGTTGCAGGACATGTTCTCAGTCATCTTCTGATGACTCTCGCGGCAGGACATGTTCTCAGTCATCTTCTGCAAGCCAAGTCCCTTCGTGTCTTTGCAAGGGGGACACCACAACGCAACCAGTCAGTTATCCTGTGCATTAAAGTGCATATGACAGCTGATCTGTTCCTTTAAGAAACTAAACTTTTCATATAAATAACGAGATCCTGGCTCGGATCAGACTCAGATCATTGAACATGAGTCAGGAGGAGACTAAACACTCAGTTGTCTTGAAAATTCTCGGCAGTTTCGTTTACAGAAAGCTGATCTTTTCATACTCAAGAGTCAGTGAAGCAATTCAGGATTATTACACCGAACAATTGAATTACAAATTATGACATTAGCAGAGAGAAGATTGTATCATTGTTGCTGTTGGATAGTTTTGTAGGGTCTTTGCGTGCTTGATAGAATTAGTATAAATTAATTTCTGGATTTTAAGATGTGATAGTGAACTAAAGGTATAAGCGTTAAAATATGTTATTTTGTTGAAGGAAGAAAAGTTGTCTATTAATTTACTATCTTGCCTATTTGAGATTGAGAGAAAAAAAATCAGTGTTTAACAAGTTCTATTTTATTGGTTTTTTGGACCTGGAATCTGATACAATTCTCTTATTGCTGGATGGCATTTAAGTAAACACTCCAGAGAATGAATAACCCAAGTTAACCTCCGTGTCACCATTGTTCAGTGTCACAAAAAGCCTTAGCCGGAGAGGCTGTGTGAGATAATAATCCCTTCCTGATCTTCAGATAGACACCTATTCAATTATTTTTGGATCCTGCATTTACTCCGCACAGTTTTCTAGATGAACTTGGACATGTGACCGGGCTCCTGCTGCTAGACTTGTCACGGCTCTCATTTGTGTGTCAAGCAATTAAATAAATATCCGTGCTAATGTCAGGTTATTCTTTTTCTTCCCCGTGCTGAAAACCCATTGTGCCCAAATTACCAAATTAGCAATCAAATGCATTTTGGTATAAAACTTGTCATTAGAAGCACTCTTCATCTCCTTTAACAATCACTGGTCTTGCAGTAAACTACCCTAATCCCTAATACAGAGTCCTGGAAAAGCAAAATGTTTTCTTGTTCATTTCATGTGTAATGAATTGACAAAAAATACATTGTGTATGTTGAATTTCCTAGCGCACTTTTACAGCTTGACTTATTACAATTGATTCATAATTGGTCTCTATCCCTCTATAAACCCTGTCTACTAGCATGAATGTAATAGAATAAAAACTCATATTTTTTTTCATTCATAATTTTGATTAATAATTGGTCTCTATCCCCCATGAACGTAATAGAATAGAAGCTTATATTTTTTCTTTAAATACTTTTTGATACTTTGCAACAATTTAATGACTAATATGACTTTATAAAATTGAATCACTTGAATATGAATAATATCACTTTATACATAAATATATTAAATAAATGTCACTCATCTCCACTTATGTTGGGTTTTATTTTATTTGTTGTATCCACATGTAATATTAAATCAAGAATACCTTATAGTGTTGCACTTTTACTTCTTACATGTTACAGTTCAGTACCTAAAAAACCTCATGTAATTAATTATGTAAACTTAAAAAAATAAGCACATATTTGCAACCCATTTTATGTGTGTTGTGGGATTCAGAATTGCAGAATAATTATTCCTCCCCATGAGTTATTTATTATTATTTATCATTTATTTTTTTATATAGCGCCATCAAATTCCGTAGCGCTGTATTTCTCCCCATTGTTAAGTTATTGTCTTTCTTTCATGGAAGCTGGCGTTTCATGGCTGTCTGTAAAGGGAGATAACATGCAGTAGTGTGCTAAGGTGGGTACTGCAGTACCCAGACGCCCCGCTAACTCACCTTACATGACCCTGTGATAGTAGGGTGACAGCTTGCACGCAGAGTGTGAGCTGCAGTAAGGTAAGAAGGAGGGGGAGGGGGGATGCACAAGCTGTTGTAATGATAAGAATGAGTGAGTGTGTATGTGAATGTATGCTGTTACCGTGTGTGAATGTTACATTAGTGTGTGGAGTAAGCATGAGTGTGTGCCAGCATATAGTTTAGAGTGTGTGGCAGTATTTTGGTGTGTTAATATGAGTCTATATTTTGGTTCCTGGTGGGGGACATCAAGGAAATACTGCACCCAGATGTTATTATTCCTAGTCTTACCCCTGAAAACATCAATAGGGGTAAATGATTGCTATGGTAGTTCTGCCATCTTTTCACACAGATCTCAGCTGTCATAACACAACCCTTACATTAAAACAAAATACTCTAGCAAACAAAAAGAATAAGCTACAGTTGTTTTTCTACACAAATTTAGTTATGCTTTAAGCTGCATCAGGGGCAGATCCATGTTAAGTGAAAGAGTTTTTTCACACAGTGAGATAAATATGCATGCAGCCGAAAACTTGGCTCCAATTTTAAATCAGAACCCCCACAACAAACAGACTGGGAATTCCAGATTCAGATGTTTTTACTTTACCATTTTATATTTTTTTCTGCAATATTTCTGTGTTAAGTAAACAAAACCCCATATAAATCACTAGAAAGTAAATTAAAGACCGCAACAACTGCCTATGTACAAGCAAAGCATACAATGTGACTGTGTTTAAGGCCATATGGTACCCATGGATGAACCATATGTAGCCAGCATAAATAGTCCAACATTCGGTTCACAATCCCAGATCAGAGGTTTGAAGTCTGAGGTGCACCGTCAGATCCTTTGGCACTTTGCAAACAAGCCGCTAGTTGTCAATCACACAAAGTAAGATGAACTTGGCAATTTATATTTTCTGACAGTATGCTCCTTGCTAATCACACAGCACATGAACACGCAGCACAGAAAGTAACATAGAAATTGACAGCAGATAAGAGGCTTTCGGCCCATCTTGTCTGCCCATTTTGTCCAGCTTTAAGATCCTCAGACTTTATTTACAATACATTTATTTCTAGAGTGGCAGCGGATGCCATATTACAATATGATGAGTGAAAAAATCACAAAAACATTAAAATTGACAATATACTACTTGACCATAAGTAAAATCTTTTTGATCATTGGCTTATGTTCAGGATAGCCTTATTAGAAATGTTATTATACCATGTATGTTTAAATCCCCCCACTGTATTAACCTCTACCACTTCTGCTGGAAGTGCCTTCCATTTACCTATGAAGCAAATCGGACCAAACATACTGTTTTGAGGTATGTAAAGATTGCTGAAACAACATCTTCTATGCAAAATTCCAATGGACGTACTTGAGGTGTGAAGAACTGCAGAGAGCATTCTGGGCAACTGCTAACAACGGATGGACCATGTCTTGGGTGAGTCTGTCAAGGATACCGCATAGTAAGATGCTTATAGACAAACAGGACAGGACACCGTTTCTTCCCAAGTGGTTCCATCTGTATGAATTTAACATGGAGGAGGGTCACCAGCAGGCAGTTACTTCTCTGTAGCATTAGGCGAGCCAGGACAGAGCCCAACCTTGGATGTTGGCTGACTTTGCCTGCGATAAGGACCAAAATCCCAAAGAGAAGAAGAGTTTCAGCTGTCTTGGCTCTGGGTCGTACACTTCTTCTCTTCATGAGGCAGGGGTCAATGTGGATTCAATGGCATAATAATTTCTCTAAGTGGCATGGAGAACTCAAAAAACTACCAGCTAGTCTACTTCAGCCAAGTCGTCTTCACCATTTATCCATCGTGGCCACTCTTACGTGACACATATCAAGACCATATACCTTCATACAGCTTACAATGCATTTGGAAGGTTGCTGCCATTCAGAGATAATTCCAACACTCCATTAACAATATTGTTAATTTTGAATATTCAACGGCCATCGGAAAACAAATTTTTTTCATAACACCATAAAATAAAATATATGCCGTGTATTGTTATAAGATGGGCTTTACGTTTTCTAAATGCCTATGTCCAAATATCACAAAGAATTTATTCACCATAAATGAAAAAATATTATTTATCGTTATTTATCATCTATCCCATAATTGTTTAGTGCTGAATACCGAGCTTGTCTTAAAGATTTCATTAATCAAAAATTGTGAACAGATGGTTTCCCAGTTTGCTACCTCGAGTAACATAAAATGTATTACGGGTGTCAGGTTGATTGCAGTGTGTATTGGATGCATTTTTATTCCATAAATTTCTCAGGAGGACATCTGTTTGACATTATTGTTTAAAACCAAGTACCCATTTCTAATATAACCTGACTATCGGGTTCCCTGTTTTTATGACTTGACAGTGTCATCAACTATATTAATGTCCAAAAAATAAAATACTTATATTGTTTATTTATTCCTTGTGCTGTATACATAAAATTACAAATTACACATGTATGATTAATTGAAATCATATGTGTAATTTATGCCAGATCCTATATTTTATGGTATATGTAAAGTAAATCTTCATCGAGGGACTAGGGCCAGTTTTAGTAACAGGTGAGGCAGGCAGCTGCCTGGGGCGCCTGGTCCAAGGGGGCACTAACACTTCCCCAGGTGTGTGTGAAAGTCAGTGTAGTGCGTGACTGGGGTGGAAGTCTCTACAATGTGTGGACATACAAGAGATCTATGCCTTTACTGACATTTGAAAGGTAGAAAAAAGACATTGGACATAGGGGTGTGGGGTGACAAAGGGGCCTGGGGCGCTGCTTGGTGTAGGACCGGCCCTGGTTAGGACAAGTAGAATCAGGTCTTTATAATCCAATGCAAAAAGCGAGATTTCAATACATATGACAAAAGTTCTCACTCAATATTTCCTATACTAGTTCTGCAGTTTCTCCACTTTACACAGCAACTGTCATGTATACAGAAACATTTGATTAAGACATTGAGCTTGCCAGATTGCATGACCCAAAAATCTTCATATATGATTCCGCTAGTGTATAAATATTTTTTTTGTGGTAGTTTTAGTTAATTTTGTTACGTTAATGGATAGACTTGTGCAAATGGACCAAAAACTATTTGTTTTTGGTCCAATTCCTTTCAGACTATAAAATGCCCTTTCGGTTCAAAAACGAAATTCATTGTCGCTCACCCTCATTCACACTCTCACGCTCTCTCTCATGCTGTCATTCACTCTCTCACCATCTCTCTCAGTATTTCCCCACTTTTTCTACCAGAACCTTCCGTGTACCTCAAGGCCCTTCGGAGGGGTGTGCATCAAGGCCCTTCGGAGACATTGTGTAAATGATTTAAATATTTTGTTTCATTAAAGTTGAAGACTCAAAAAATATATATATTTTCAATTTTAAATACATTTAGAACAATTTTATCATATTAGAAAAGGTATTTTTCAAAACCAATCAGAATTTACCAAAAACTGTATTTGTACTAATACTAACATTTAAAAATGACTAGTAATGAATCAAACCAAGTCTTCATTCTATACCATTGCGCCGGCCAGCAAAGCTCACTGCTGTCTTACCCTTCTCACTTGTTCTCGGTGTCATTTCGGTGAACACGCTTCATTAGTTTACAGAGACCGCTGCTCTAGTCAAATCCATTTCACCGGGTTGAACTAATTTAGTGTCTAAGGTCGACTGGCATCATCTCCGTTAACAATATAATGAGCTATAAATACTATGCAGACCTCTAATTCTCCTTGAGTTTATCTAAAGAAAAAAAGTTCAGCCAGAAATGTCCAAAAACCCCCCCAAAAAAACCTTAGCGTTGTAATAATTTGGTGACAGATTTCGTGATTAAATGGCAAAGTTATTGCTACAAGTTGTGAACATGTTGTGACGATTAAACCACCTGCGCTTTCTGCTACAGACCCTGCAGAAAATCTCTTTATAAAGAAATCATTCAGGCGCTTAAACCCCCTTGAGGCTAGTTGGGTTAGGGCAGATGGCCTTGCAGCTATAGTAAAGAGCAAATTCCTAAACAAATGCTGGGAAATCTGCTTTACAATAGCCAGGATTTCCAGTTTCTTGGTACCATATATGTGAAAGAATCACAAATCACACATTCTACTTAAGATGACCACATTAATAACAATAGAAATAATAATAAAAGATTTGTGTTAAAAAAAAACACACCAAAAAATAGACGCACCATATGTGTTCTATTGTTTGTTAAGACAGTCAGTTTGTAAAACATTATCCCTTGGCGAGTATATATATTTCTTTTTCTTTTTTTTGCCGCTTTCTAAATATTTACCCGTTCACGCAAAGCCTAAGAATGATATGCAGTGCATGAACTTAAACCGTAAGCAGAGAATGTTTGTTGTCATCTTTTAATTTGGCACAGAGCGTTATAAACAAGATTGTTGACAAGGTTATAGAGGTAAACGTCTGTACCGTTTCATATGTAAACAACCTGGGAAATGTGCTTTCTGTCTACGGAAAAAATAGAAAGCCACAAAATTCTAATGATTCATATTTGCATATTCTTAAAATTCATTTTTTACTACATAATTGGATTAGAGATTTGCATATTTTATATATATATATATATATATATATATATATATATATACATAATAGTAATACTTAAAATAAGAAAATCAATTTCTTAACAATTTTTTTGAGTGTAAACAGTATGCAATCACAACAAACTGTAAAAAGAATCAGTATTTCCTTCTTTAATTAAGAAAAGAAGACAAATTGCCCGGTGCTTTATTTCATCTATTTTGAAATTTTTGTTATTAGAACTATTAATAATAATAGTAATACTAATTCAGTATTGATTTAAAAGGTATACATTGCCCAGGGGGGTTTGCATCTATTTTGAAGTTTGTGTTACTTCGAATTATTAGTAATAATAATAATTTATTATTTTGAGATTTATTTTATTCAGAATTGTAATTAATTATTTAATAAGACTAATAATATCCGTAACACTTGTATGGTAGCCTGTTCTCTGTTGAGTGCGCTTTGTTAGGATGACATTTTAATATAAATACATTTCCATCTCTATATGTCCACATTATCTTACCGTGTGCAGAAGTGAATAATATTCTTTACCTGACGTTATCTCATGTGTCCCTCGGAAGTGATGATAGATAATACATGTGTGGCCTTTGCTTATTCAGTTGGTGCATATTAACTGAACTGTGAATGTAAAGCTCTGAACAAATAATGGGGATTAAAAAAATAGAAATCACCCATAAGTAGTAATAAATTGAAGTCTAAGGATTAAACATAAGCCATAGTTTCGGAAAGCTGTCTATGATCTTAGTTTTAAATTGACCTCCACTTGACTGTTTTATTAGGGTTTTACTTGTTTAGCTAATTATTTCATTTACTATGTTGATATAACTTCTGCAGCCTCTTTTTCTATAATCCTTCAATTCCAGTTGTTAATGAAAAAAGGCTCGTGTGTTTGAGACTTGGTCACATTTTTTGTGCACTAAGCCCAGAACTCTCGGCAATCCAGATTCAGCTGTTTGATATTATTAACACAACACTATATCACATTTTAAGGCCTTTTCTTTAATATTAGGGCAAAAGGACAAATAAACATCCAGGGTTTCATTAAAATCAGGACAATTTTTATTTTATATGTGAATGTTGAGCAATCATATCCTATATAGGACTCCTTGGAGTTAAAACAGTGGCTCGCAACATTAGCTCATGTTGGACCTGTAAACCAGAAACCATACTGGGGAATATTTTTATTGGTTCCATAGAATTAAAAGCCCCAGGGGGCAACATTTTCTTTGACTATTTTGAACTTTACACTCTTCAGTGTCACTTATTTTTTTTTTATCCTTGTCAGCACTAAAAGTCTTCAACTTTCAATACACATGCAATGAGTAAGCTTAGAGAATATTATTTTAGCCTTTGTCTATGTGTATTATGTTCGGGGAATTTAGCTGGTTCTGGTACAATTACCACGTCGCTTTATAGAAGATGACTCGATTGTTTGTTTTTGGCCATCTCGGTAAATATTTCCAACACTATATAACCTTTTGTTTCTGTAAGTACAAATTGTTAAGTGGTGTAGTACTTGTTTACTCATTGAACGGCACTGCAAAATGCAATGGCTCTATATAAATCATATAATAATAATAATAATCACAAGACAATTATGTGAAATCACCATAAAATAAATAATCCTACCCTGTGTTTCCTCTTCTGTACATTTCACTTAGCTGGCTATACCTTCTCGGTTTCAAACACTTGACCTCCACGTGAATAGGTAGTTGGATAATAAAGGAGAAGACACAGACCCCTGTCTTCTTGAAATGTTTCCCATAACCTTGAAGGCTTCTATCATGACTAAATGCTTTAAATGTTTTTTATTATTATTATTTATAGATGGATGTAATTGGTTTGGAGATGTTTAGCTTAGTAGTCGCCTATATCTTGAAGTCCCCTTCCTTCTCCACATCCTATCCTGAACGCTGCCTGGAACCATCAGTAACTTACCAACATGGGATCAGTAAACGAGGAGGAAGAATATATGTGTATATTCCCAACATTAAACATTAGTGTGCCTGTGAAGTCTTCCACGACTCCACAAATAATACACGGGAACCATTTCAAGGTCATGAAACAGGACAGTTGGCATGGACATAAGAGTGGTTACCAGGACTGTTTCACAAAATCACAACTGTGAATAGAATTTGAAACGGACAAATTGTATAATTCCAGGCCCATAGTGACCCTGTCCTGATGCAAGCTTGGAATGCTTGGTACTAAAGTGGGCCGCCGCATAACTTTTCAGAGCAACGGCATTGAATTAAAAAGTACTATTTACATATTATGTGGTTTATATTATATGGTTTATGTCCACTATACACAAAGCAAGATAAACAATTAAACCGTAGCTAAGATGGTTTTTTCACCTTTGTTTTTACCTTCCTAGCACTAGAACTGTTTGTTCATTTTCTTTATACTTCATAGAAAAATCGTAAACATTCTTACACGTGTTCTGTTCTCTTTTCTCAAGCATTTCTCTTTAGTCGCATGCTATTTCTCTTTTATTCAATAGGTAAAATTATTTGTTATTCGTTCTGGTAAATACGTTTTTATGTTTAATTCAAAATATGACAGCATGTCCTTCATTATTCCAAACAAAATTAACCAAAGAACAAATCCCATTCAGAAACGTCTCATGAAATACATAATACATCATTATTCTTTCAGGAGAAAGCAAAGGACGGTCTACATATGACCATAATCCATCAAGTTTCAACACACTCATTTACTGTATATGCAATACAGACTTCTGTTTTGTTTAGACGTCTACACCTCTGGTCCGTTTTATGTGAATTGAACTTTGCACTTGCCAACATTTTCACGACAAGAGAAAAATAATGATCTTTTTATCCTTGGGGAAAAATATAAAAATAAATATGCCACTAACATTTGTCTGGAGTGATCGGTACACTTAATTCTTTTTATCATGACTCTTATTATTATTGAGCTAGAAAGGCAATTAGGTTTTTGTAGACATATAAATGAAATTCTACAATAAGATGTTCTATGTATTACTAATAAAGGATTTATTTCCCTTAATATCCCCCCCCCCAGCAGAAAATGTTGTAATGAACAACATCGACATGTTCGTAATAATAAAAGACTGGTGGTTTTATGTTTCTGTATTTGTTTCTATAATTGTAGAAGACGGACACAAATTTGGTACGTACAGTAGTATTGGGAACGGAAAAAAAATGTAAAGTTATCACCAGCTACTGCCTGCTGATGGAATGGTTTCATTAAAAAATAATTATAATAATATTAATATATATATTTTGCATTGTAGAGGTTTATCGGTAATTCTGGTGCTGCTATATAAACATGACCATATTGTTATTTTAGGAATATTACATGAATACTACGTACTATACTACCGTTCAAACCTTTTCTCTTCATCAATAAGCCCGATTGAAACACATCCCTGATCATTTAACTGCTTTCATTGCACTGTGGCCCCAAGAGTAGAAGTAATAACGTTTTAACCACGCTGTCAGGGGCCCAACACCTTTAGGGGCCGAAAGACATGGAGGGCTCCATAGCTGTAAATACCAGGCACGGGCAGCCACAACAACGTAACCCCTTAAGGACAATGGGCGGTCCCTAAACCCATTGAAAACAATGCATTTTGAGCCCGTACATGTACAGGCTTTGTCATTAAGGGGTTAAACATAGATCATCATCTTATACCTCTTCTTCATTTAACTTTTTAGTTCATTACAAAAAGCACTTCAACAAAATTGGCCAGTAAGGGAATAAAAGATGAACCTCGGAGTTGACGATGCTCATAAATAACCAAAAGCGGGTCTATTATATGTTAAACAGGAATGGAAATTAAAATGGAAAACTTAGTTCGTACACATTTTAAAGTTCAAAAAAGATTTTAGTGTCATCATGAAAATGAACAATTATTCGGTACAAGTGAATGAGCCTTTTAATAGAAAGAATAAATGTTTTAACACACAAGATGTGTGGGTTCCTGAGCTCGAGAACACGCCAACCATCACTTACAGTAATAAGAGATAAAGATGGAAAAAATGCATTTAATGACTTGTACTTTCTGGGATGAAAGGGCAATAAAATGGTGCGGAAGACGTAATGTCATAACATTTAAAGACACAAGGATGCCAGACAAAAATGAATTCATTATCCGCGGCCTTTGTGCAATTAAAAAACGAACTGAGATATATCTGGAATTGGTTGAATTTAAACACTGAAGTTTTTGTATCTCCCGTATTCGGATTCAGTTTGTATGTTCCATTGTTTCTATTTCCTGGTTGAAACATATTTATAATATACCTTTAAACTAGGAAGGGTTACAGTCATAAGACTACTTTAAAACTTTGCACCAGAATGCACCCCCCCCCCCCCCCGCTGTTTTCTGTGCAGGAGATGTGTTCTGCTGTGATAGACTCACCTCCAGCACTGACTTTGCAAACGCTGAGGGCGGAGGGCTGTTCAGATCCCGCTGTGCATGCGCAGAAGTACTTCCACTGGTAGGCCAGGTGACGAGATCTTCTCTTCTCCCCTGACTGGCCCAGGGGGCTGTAAACTCAACAGAGGTTTGTACAGTTGCAGCACAGACCCCCAATGCAGGTCCCACGTGGCCCCCGCTCAACGTCTTGAAGTTGAGTTCCGCGAAGTGGCTCCTCCTGTGGGCCCAACTCTACCCGTTCAAGTGCCTGCCCTGCCCCTCCCTGCCTTTTGCCACAACCATACCTCAAGTATCCCGATCTAGACACCTGAGAGATTGCAACCTTTGCACCTGGTCTTACCAGTAGTGCACATTTATATATAAGTGAATAATACCTATGGGGCCTAAATGCTGGAGTACAAACTTTGTTATGTTTTTTTTCTTTTTTTTTACGTGTATTTCCTAATACATAGAACTGGTTTTGTGTATTTGGATTTTATAGCACATTGTTACATTTAGTATTTTTATGACTTTCAATACACCCATTCTTAATTTTCTAACAGTGCAGTTTTATAGGTTATATTTATTAACTGGTTCACAAGTGTTAACCTGCGTATCAAAAGAAGAGAATTGTTTTTAGTAAAATTCATCTGCATAACATAATATAACACCATACTTTCCCAGACGTGTTTCAAGATGTTTTAAGGCACACTTTCTTTCATTACAGGAAATATTCCTTAAAGCCCAAAGGGTCACATCTGCTAAGGACTGGACATTTCTCCCAGGTGGCCAGTATTAATAATGTAAAATGTTTAATTTATGCAAAAATGTCACAGAGCACTATGGCCCTCTGCCATTAGGTGAGAAAAATGAAAAAATGGCAGTAATATTTTGGGAAATGATGAAAATAAATATTTGCCACCAAAGTATATATCTGGCCATCTGTGGCATTACTAGAGCAAAACTGGCGCATGTTAAAGTAGTGTGGATAATAGTGCTAAAAGGAGAAGGGGTTAATTCAGCAATGTACTAGCTGTACTTCTGGTTAATTAGAGTCCAATTCTCAATTCTGAATTAAATGGATAATAATAAGACAGATAAAAACATAACAAATGCCTATAGAAACCTATAATTGTCTGAGTATAGAAAGAAAAAAAGGTAGAATCTGCTCCAATTTAGTATAAAGGCATGAATTTTAATCATTAGGGTCCAACAAAAATGAGAATAATATAACTATTGAGAAGAATATGTGTTATTGAGAAATACTGTATAATTATGAACAGCTAGAAATCTTTGATCACATTTTTGAAAACAATTTGTGAACTTTACATAAATGTTAGTATTTTCACATTGCAAAAGAAATATGGGCATGCTTACAATACACAGAAAGGGGTCTATTCACTAAAGGAGGAGTTGATAGGACAGTTGAGTTTTTAACTCCCTCACTTCACTACTTATTATAAAGGGAAAACTTCAGGAGGTTTCTCCAGCAAGAAGGGCTGAGCTCTCCATGAACAATGCAAAATTCAATGGGAGAGAAGACATTGGAGAAATCTATATAATTAAACCATGCATTATACAGGGCCAGGGAAGTTCGTCCTGCAGCAAAAACTCATCGGGAATAGGCCTTCATAATGTATAGGACCTGAAACACAACTGTGCTGCAAAATTTCCAGTTAGTGAATAGACCCCAAAGTCACAAGGAATGTCACCTTTTGATTCCTTACCCTTCATCTGCAAATGATCCATGACACAGCTTAGGGTTGGAAATGCATGGGCTGCGCATCCTACCTACTTACCCTTCTGTTTTTGAAGAAAATGTGAAAACAAAGTAAAACAAGGTGCCTATAGGAACCACGGTGGGTGACTGGCTCCCTGAATCTTCATCTTCTCGATGCTGCACTCGCCAAAGGGAAGATGTAAAAGAAAAGTGAAATAACATTTTCAAAAGAGTCACAGTGGATCACTGGATCCCTGAATTTTCATCTTCTCGGGCCACACTTTTGAAAGGGATGTACAACCCCTTCCTTCCAGTTCTAGCCAATTTAAGTGAACCCGAGATACACTCATACACCCATATGGACATGCATATGAAGACACAACACACAAAATCGACAAGGGACTCACTTGGCATTCCTATGCATGTCTCATATTTTATTTTTCTTGATGTGCTCTCTGAAGGACGGCTTTTTGGTCCTTCTTCTTTTCTTGCAGACTTTTATAATTTCTTCTTCTTCTTAATTTATAATTTCTTCTGTGTACTATTTGCATCTTTTTGAGGGCATTCCCATAAAGGTTGTCTTTTTTTTTAGTTTGTAAGTCTAAATCTCCTAAGTAACTAACTGTATATAGAAAACTTCTAAGTAAAACCAATCATAATAACACAATTGATGACAACTCCCTAGTAGAGATCTACAAAGTATACATTGTGGCTTCTTTTACATTCTTATACACACTCAGCTTATTTATTATACAGTATATATACATGTATTCCAACCTTAGTTTTTTCTTATTAACTCTTCAACAAATCCATGTGTCTTTGGACATAGAGCCATTAGATCAATATGGCACACACTGCTGTAAAATCAATTAGATTGCTAGACTGCCCCATCACTACATTTCAAACAGTTCATAAAACATATTTCAAATTAACAAGCTGTCACCGTGATTTCTCTTTATTCATGCTGCCTGCTACCTTTTAATGACACTTTCACTAATAATAAGAGGTAGCGATGGAATGAGCAGTGGAACACATGAACTATTTTAATGTTCTTAATGTGCTAGCAAAAAACCCCAAAACTTGCATATTCACTAACATAGGCGTTGTTTTCAAGTGTATGTGAGTGTCTGACACTTTATGTTTTGAGAGTTATGGGCAAGGGCATGCATTGCATGGAACTCTGCTTGTCCTCACCTGAACCTCCCTGCATAATATATAAAAATTGAACAAAGTTAAGAACATTAAGTACACTGTAAAGTAAACAGGTAGCGTCATCAAAGCACCATTAGGGTTGCGAGAGTGTGGGACAGTGAAAATCACTGCAAGCATTCCCTACGGTCAACCTGCTTGATCATGCAGCTTAGATAATAGACTTCAAAAGACTTTGGTTTGGGGGATTTTGAAATGGGAGTGGAATTTGAGTGCTTTCTTGCCACGGATTGGCTGCTTTACAGCAGATACAAGTGTCAACCAAAAAAAAGGACCACAGAGGGGCGCTGCAGCTATGGAGGTAACTATTAAGGTAATACTGTATTTGCTCGAATATAAGACAAGGTTTTTTTCGGAGTCTTGTATTCAAGGTAATCTTATAATAGGACCTCAAATAGAGGTCTGACTATAAGACTAAGATCCAGATCCTCCTCTCTGGCAACCTCCGTTGCCAGCACTTCCTCTGGTGCTTCTATGACCGAGCGCTGGCATGACATGATCTTCCGGTGCTCCATCATAGAAGCCCCATGTGGAAGTGCCGGGCAGAAGTGGAGGTTGTCTGTGCACATCACGCAGACAATCACCGGCTTCCAGATAGGAGGATCCCCCGCACTGCTGCAGGGGACCTGAATCCTTCTCTCCGGCAGCCGGTGAACATCTGCGCTCTGCGCGCAGAGAACCTCTGCTTCTATGACGGAGCTCCGATGTGACATGATCTTCCAGTGCTCAGTCATAGAAGCCCCGACAGAAGCAGAGGTTGTCTATGCGCATCGCGCAGACGTGCGCCGGCTGCCCCACTAGACACCAGGGAGTCTGAAGCACGGGGGGTAAGTCTCAGGATGCATTGGTAAGCCGGGGGGGGGCAGAGTGGCATATCAGAGGGCAGAGTGGCATATAGGAGGGGTATAAGGTATTTCTGGGGGTAGAGTGGAATATCAGTGAAGGAGAGTGGCACATAGGGGTTATAAGGCATAACTGGGAGGCAGAGTGGCATATAGGGGGTATAAGGCATATCTGGGGGACAGAGTGGCATACAGGGGGGTATAAGGCATATCAGGGGACCAGATTGGCTAGCCTGGGGACAGATGTGCATAACTGTGGAGCAGGTTGGCAAATTAAAGGAAATAAAAACAAAAATGATTTTTTCTCAAGAATGTTTATTAATTTATGAAATAAAAGTTTACATGTGAATTAATGTTTACTAGTAAACCTTTTTTCCTATAGGGTAGTCTTATATTCAGGCTTTTTCTTTTTTTTCCCTAAATTAATATTCAAATTTTGGGGGGTCGTGTTGTATTTTTCCCCTATACAGGTTATAGAATGCATACGAAATGCAATATATATATATTATTATGTATAGGACATTAAACGGTCCCTTTAATAATATTATTCTCTGCCATTATACATGTGTACCATAACCCCACACGCACAGTTTTATACACATTTTATTACATTGTTATTTTTCTCTACTTCACTTATGACACCTGTCCGTCATAACTCATAGGGAGAAATCCTCCTTCCTGCATTTTCCATGCCAATCTGCAGTGCTGCTAGCGGTAAATAATCGCGTTTAAAAGGAGTCAGTATGTTAGATTATAAAACTGACAATTTGTCATCCAACACTACAAGACAAATAGATTTCATAGCAAGTAAAATGGTTATATTATGGTAATTTCCTTGGTTTTCCCTTGTGGACGCAGAATGATTAAATATTGTATTTACTGAAAAGGTTAAGGGATTTTTCAAATAAAATAACAAGATTCCTGTGATAGTCTGTGGTTCATGCATAGTTCAATGGAGTGATTAAGTTTCCTAACACTGACGGTTAAGCGCGACAGATAAATGTTAATTATATCACATTTGTTATTTCATGCAAGTTTCTTTTATGAGCTTGTAGTCATTTTTATTAGTCAATGTTCCAAAAAGAAAGAATTTTGCGCCATCTGTCAATAACATATTTAAGAATCGATGTCACAAATCATAAATAGTGTTTTTTTTCTTCTTCCGTTGACTGGCCAATAAAAATGTGTTTAATAAAAAAAAGTATTTTGTTGTATGCTGCTTATCATTTATTTAATCTTATTTTCCAGGTAAACTGTCTACATGAAATATTTTCAGACACAGTTTATTGTGGCAGCCCTTAAAATATATATATGTTTTTTCCAATCCAACTTTAGGTGTGGATCGCTTTACCATAGTTTTTCAAATGTCCTAGACTGTCCAACTATCCAGTTATAACATTAAATCTTGTAAGCTGTATACAGGAGTGATGAGTTTAAAAGAGATGTGTCACCTTACCAAATACTACATTCATCCTTTAGTGCATTTATAAAACATATGTTAGCGTTTACATTTGAACCAATATATAGGAAACGGATCAGTCGCTAGCCCAAATCCTATATTTTAAAGCTCAGACGACTAAATACAGTTATAAAATGGTGTTTTCAGATTAAAACAGGCAATATATTTGTATTAGAAATTCCCATTATGTCTATAACATGTGAGGACCATCTTATTAACTTTCTCTTTTCAGATTGCCAAGGAGCAGAGGCAAGACAGAAGAGGAGTGAGGGTAGTAGAAGCACAGGTGCCTACCTGGGAAGAAGTGTCCCTGAGATCGACATTACATTTATTTATCTATTGTCAGCACTTTCCATAGCCCTGTTATAATAGGGTACAGTAAAAATAATTTAAATATCATTAACAGACATTAAACATACTTCATACAAAAGGAGAAGAGGGCTTACAATCTATTTGGTGATTGAGAGGGAAGGAGACAGTAGGAGTATAAATTGATTGTGGCGAGGGCGATGTGGAAAACTGTGTTGATCTTGCTGATGGACATGGCATATGGTTTCTTTACCATGCTGGTTGAGGATATTGGGGGGGTATATTTCTCAGAATAGGTGGATTTTTACCCTGTATTAAGTATTAATTTCTCAAATTAGAATAAGAGGGAGAACAACGTAGGGAATTCCAGAGAAATGGTACAGCATGTGGGAAATCTGGAGAACCGGAGTGGTCGGAGGTGATAATGGTAGGAGAGAGACGCAAGCCATTGGAGGAGGAGCAAATGGGATTTGGGTGGATTGTGGAGTCGTACAGTGACAGAAATGTCAACAATTGTGGACGAAGGAAGTGACGGAATTACCATGAACTCAGTCTTGGCGATATTGACATTCAGGTAATGGGACGCCGTCTATAAAGTAATTCAAGTCAATGTGGCGAGAGAGAGTGAAAGGTCAGGAGAGGAAATGTAGATTAGAGAGTTTTCCGTGTATAGGTGATCCTGGAAACTAAAAGAAAGATATTGGGTGTCCAAGGGAAGAGGTGTACATAGAAAAGAGAAGAGGCCCTAGAACTGAGCCTTGGGGAAGACAAACACTAAATTTATGGCATCAGGCAGCTATATACAATAAATGTTATGCCAAGATGTCTGCGCCAATCCTGAATAACATACAGAAGGCAGGTGCCTCTCTGATTGGAAGTTCTTCCGCATAGCCCTTCTCATTGGCTGCCGTGGAGATAGGTTATTTTGACATTGATGGCCCTATCCCCAGACAAGGGGTCTGTGTATGTTTTTCACATATATGTTATATGTGAGTCATCTATTAGTTTTCTGGTTACCAAAATCTCTTTGGGTATTTTTCTTTAATCTCTAGGGCGTTATAGCTGTATAATAAACTGTCCATTGTCTGCAACACTTAGTATTGGAAATGTTTTGTTTGCGTAAAAAGCCATGGCTATGTCTTTGGTGGATCTCTAACCTTGATAACATTAAATCGAAATAATTATAACACAAGCTGTAGATGATTTTCAGTCAATTATGGTTTTGTCTCAAATTTGAAAAGTTTGGTGGTTAGCAATGAGTTGCAATTCATTCTTACATTTAAATATTTAAAATGTACCGTATTTGCTCGATTATAAGACGACCCTGATTATAAGACGACCCCCCAAATCTTAATATTAATTTAGGGAAAAAAGAAAAAGCCTGAATATAAGACGACCGTATAGGAAAAAAGTTTTACCAGTAAATGTTAATTCATTTAAATACTTTTTTTAATAAAAGCTATGCTTGAGAAAAATATTTTGGTTTTATTTCCTTCTATTTTCCAACCTGCCCACCAGTTATGCACATCTGCCCCAGAAGTGCCTTATACCCCCTATATGCCACTGTGCCCCATGATATGACTTTTAACCCTCTAAATGCCACAGTGCCCCATGATATGCCTTTTAACCCTATATGCCACTGTGCCCCATGATATGCCTTTTAACCCTATATGCCACTCTGGCACTTAGAGGGTTAAAAGGCATATTATGG
The DNA here is from genome assembly GCF_027358695.1 of Spea bombifrons. NCBI lineage: Eukaryota > Metazoa > Chordata > Amphibia > Anura > Pelobatidae > Spea > Spea bombifrons. The sequence continues at coordinate 15,688,426 of NC_071088.1, forward strand.
GGAAGAGTGGCATATAGGGAGGTTTAAGGCATTTCAGGAGGCAGAGTGGCATTAAAGGGGTTAAAAGGCATTTCACAGAGCACTCTGCCTCCAGAAATACCTTACACCCCCCATTTAACACTCCCCCTCCCTCCTCCAAACTTACCGGTGCTTCTGAGTTGGGGGGGGCACATAACACAGGAGGGTCCAGGTCCCCTGCATCTGAGCCTCAGGTGCTTAGTCCGGGCAGCATGTAGAGCTCCACGCGAATCGCGTAGAGCTCTACACGCTGCCCGGACTAAGCACCGGGGACTCAGAAGCACCGGTAAATTGGAGGGGGCATAACACAGGAGGATGCAGGTCCCCTGCATCCTCCTGTGTTATGCCCCCCCCTCCAGCTTACCGGTGGTTCTGAGTCCCCAGTGCTTAGTCCGGACAGCGTGTAGAGCTCTACGCGATTGTATCGTGTAGAGCTCTACGCGATTATATCGCGTAGAGCTCTACACGCAGCCCGGACTAAGCACCGGGGACTCAGATGCACCGGTAAGTTGGGTCGGGGGTTAACACAGGAGGATCCAGGTCCCCTGCATCTGGGTCCCCAGTGCTTAGTCCTGGAAGCGTGTAGAGCTCTACGCGATTGTATCGCGTAGAGCTCTACACGCAGCCCGGACTAAGCACCGGGGACTCAGAAGCACCGGTAAGTTGGGGGGGGTTAACACAGGAGGATCCAGGTCCTCTGCATCGCTGCGGGGGATCTGGATCTTAGTCTCATAATCAGACCTATTTGAGGTCTGATTATAAGACGACCCTGATTATAAGACGAGGGGTATTTTTCAGAGCATTTGCTCTGGAAAAAACCTCGTCTTATAATCGAGCAAATACGGTCATTTCTGCTTGAGGTAATATTTTAACATCCCTGTGCTATATACCATATTGATATAGATATAGATATATATATATATTTTTATAACACATATAACATATATTTTTGTTTAAAACAATGTAATGTGCTTTGTCTGCATTTACACAAGATGTGGTTATTGCATTCAATACTGTGTTAAATATCGTTGTGTTATGCTGAAGACATCTCAGCATTTACATTAATATGCTAGTCCTCTTTTTCTTTTAGCTCACCCCTTAATAACTTTCCAGGTCTTTTTAAATTCTTATTACTCTCCAAGGTAGATGTTGAGGGAGTGGAGGATGGAGTGATATTTGGTTCTGTCCACCCCATGCCTATTTCTGCCCATTTCCCTCAAATATTCATGCCTACTAGGATAAAAACCCCACCACCAACATAGTTAAGTCCACCTTACCTGCATCTCAATGTCTCAAACCTTGCATCTCCTCTCCCCCATCCACCTTAATTTTCACTCTCTTTCTTTTTCTTCTGTCTATCTTTCTTTCTCTACTCCCTCTTTTAATTTCTCTCCTGCCCCTTCTTTTTCTCATTTTCTCTTTCTCGCTCCTTTACTATTACCCTCTCTTTCTTCTGTCTCTTTCTTGACACACACCACACACCTGTTAGTCCTCACTCTTGTCTGCACACTGTTTGGCAGCTCCCACACAATAATATCAAGTGGCCCATATCCCCTAAACACTCCCCAGCAAAACTTCAGTCCCATACTTTTTACCACCTCTCCAGCACATCATCGTGTCCATGTTTTACCTCTCTATCCCTACCTCTCCCCCTGCATCACCCACATCCTCATCCACATCCATCCGTGCCTCTCCTCCAGATCTCTATCTGCATTCCCATGCCCCATGTCTGCTTTTTCCTCTACATCATGTCCTACCACTCCACTTCTCTCAGCTTCAACACATACTGCCCATTAAACATTTTTTTCTGAGGGTTTTTTGTCAACAAAGCTGCAGTGATTTACAAGCTCTTGTTCCACCTTCTTAGAGTGCTTCTGTATATTTTTGCATTTTGAGAACAATTCAATTTTTTTAAAGAATCAAGAGATTCTGTTCCTTGGCTTCCATTTTGCTTACATAAACTTCTTTTTTAGCTGAACATAAGTTTCTGGAGCGTCAGATCGGGGGCATATGCAGCAATGTGGGGCAGTGACCCAGTATATGAAATGTATGTGGAGAAAAATGTAAGAATCAACAGGAAGAAAAATGGCAATAAAGCCTACAATAAGGAACTCCGATGAGTGGAGATCAGAAAACAATGTTTTTTTTAATCCATCCTAAAAGAAACAACAGTGTTTCAAAATTAATCACAGACAATTCTAGGATTTACTAAAGTTATTTTAACCAGACTAGAATTTTTTTCTTGTTTTTTCAAAATATAGCACTACTTCAACTATACGAAAAAAGTGTCTTTTTAATTCATGACACAACTTGAGTGTCGTAAAAAGGTTTTAAGAATTATTACGTTTTTTTTTTTTTAAATTAAGGACATATGTGCAATTTTGCCAAACTGTGAATTCATTGTCTGGTTCATCAAATGAAAGATTCTAAAACAAGGAATATGTGTGCCTCTTTCACTATATAATGTGGACATATTTCTCTTTTTATAGTGTACTTTAAATTAAGAATATGACAGGATTTTCCAAAAACTGAAAGCAAAGAAGTTGACTGCGGATTTATGGAGAATTTCAGTGACCAGCATTGTCAATGTGGCATTTTTCATGATAACATTTATAAAAAGACTTCCGGTAGTCTAGTCTGTATAATGGAGTATTTTCGTGCCAAGTACTCTAAGTATATTTCAGATTTCTGTATAATTATATCATTAAAATCCTAATGTCACATTGTGTCCAATAAATTGTCTGCACCTCCTAATTTCCAGATTAACAACCAGTTGGGAATGTATATTTAACATGGCAAAGCCTGAACTATAGATTGTGGAACCTGGTAAAACAATTTTGAATTATTGGTTAAAAACTTGTCATTCCAGCACACGATATGTCATATATTTACAGAACATATAATATGTGTCTTTAATAATCAAAAGAAGAAAATGTGTACTTTTTTTGTATGCGTTCTTATAAATGAACACTGTGAAGATCATAATTTTTCTTGAGTGTGTATTTTTTTAACAAATCTTATTTTAATGATTTCAGCCAGTTTTTAATTCACAGAAATTGGTATTGGTTTCATGAATTGCGAGCTGTATTTTTGGTGACCCAGCTAGGAGAAAATCTCAGAAGTTAACCATTACTTTGCTCACGCATTTGTAAAGCCAATGCTAAATTGATAGTATTAACAAAAGTGACTAGCTTCCTATCGCAGAGCATTTTGTATGCCTTCTTTGATACATTAGATATAGAGGCATACCATTTTTTTTGTATATTATCAGTTATGGCATATTCACAAATATACAAATAAACTAGTGGCCAATCTTGGATAGGCAACTGGGAAAAAGTGATAATAGTTAAAGAGGTAAGCGAGTCATGGGGAGAGATAAGAGCAGAGATATGGTATATATATTACTGTTGAAGGCTCCATAGGCAAGAGCCAGGAGTTTAAATTTTATTCCCGAGGGTATGTGGTTTGACTGGTATTTAGGGGTAGCAGATGAAATGGAACAGGATAAGAAAAGTCGTCTGGCAGAGATGTTCAGGATGGATGTGAGCAGTGAAAGATGATTTAGGGGGAAGCCAATTAGTATGAAGTTGCAATAACCAAAAGGGTAATTAATTGGTATTTTAGTGGAGTGTGTGTGGAATGGATGAATTTGATGGATATTTTGCCGGTGAGAGCATCAGCATTTCGTGACTGACTGGATGTGAGGGGTGAAGCAGGGAGCTGAGGGAGTGCAATGCCAAGGGCGTGAACTTGGGTTGTTGGGTAGGTAGTGTAAAATCAGTGCAAATATCAGAAATTGGTGGCACAGGTATAACCAGAGGCTCAGTTTTACGAGATGTTGAGTTACTAGTTAGATGAGTTTGAAAAGAGGACAGGAGGTCAGTAGAAGAAAAGTAAACTGGCATGTCATTTGTATAAAGGTGGTGCTTGAGTCCAAAAGAAGAGGTTAGTTTTCCAAGAGTAGAGAAGGAGATTGTGACAGAGATGAGCCCTGAGACACACTAACAAAGAGTGTTGGGGGGGGCAGGTACTAGTAGAAAGGGAGATGCTAATTGTATGGTTAGAAAGGTATGTTTTGAGCCAGGAGGGAGCTGTGGGTTGGAAGGAGTTTGCAGAAGAAGGGGTTGGCCAACAACGTAACATTTGCAGAACAAAGCTGGACCCCAATGGCAAAGAAAGGTTGACCGCTGCAGGAGCCACATGGTTACACGTTGGGTACACTGAGGAAACAGGAGAGACAAGACGTTGGATGCAGGACAAAATTTGGGTAGGACTGGTAGACCAATGCTGGAACTGGAGTCATGAACTCAGGAATGAACTCTTACACTGGGATTCCAATAACTGGGTAAGGAGCCTAGGAAAGTGAAGTGTTTATAAAGACCGTATTGATTGGACGGAAAAGCCAGTACACCAGCCACCTGGGGGCTAAAGATTTAAGGTGCTGGCTCCCAAAGCAGAAATCACCAGTTCACAATGTCAAAGGCTGCAGTGATGTTCAAGAGGATGGTCAAGGAGAAGTGAACGTTTTGTTTTAGCAGATGGGATGTTGTTAGCAATTGTGGACAGGGCATTTTACTCGTGTTCTGACCATTTTCTGCATGTGTCCAATTGAAAATACAGATGTTTTGGCAGTAGTTGGTCTATTTTCTATTAGGTAAGGATAAATGAGTAGAAGTTACATGAATACGGGTAAGTTTTGATGACAATTTAAGACATTGCTTTTGAGTATATAAAGTTGCAAATAAATACCAAATTACATACCTTTGTTACTAAAGATGCAACCATAAAAAGCATAATATATTGTTCAAATATAAGGTTTTTTTCCAAGTTTCTGAGCTTTCTCTGAGATTGTTTCTCAGTACTCATACCTTTAAGTAGTTCACATAGATAGTTTTTTTCTTATTTAACTAAATTTGGCTCAAACATTTCTCTCTGAATATGTAATTCAAATTGTCTACAACAACAGATACTGTATTTATCCCTAATCATATAAAGGACAGCCGGCCCTATGTTTACAGATTTATTTTATGGCTAGCATGAATGTGTTTCTGGGTCCTATAAATCCCCTTTAAAAAACTCTCGATGTTCATAATCCTTGGGACTGGATACGTAATTGTTATGATGTATGTGATTAGGCACAATTTGTCCCTCATGTATATTAAGCTGCCAGAGAGCATCTAAATCGCTTCTGTTCTGTCATTTTTCCTACAAAACGCATCATTTGAGACACAACAAGATCAAACAACAACCAAATAACTTACAATGATATGTAAATCCTGCAATTCATCGTGCCCTGTGTAGTACAGGTCTAATTCTTCTAGTCGGAGCTCAGTCTTCAGAAACATTACTCTTGATATATGTCAGAAAAGCAGTAACACAAAATGTTCATATCAAACCTTTGTAAGCCGGTGGCAGGGAGAAAAATCAGTGAATCCATAAGAACAATAGTTGTAGTTTAAACAAGTTGCCGGGACCTGCTAAGTCATAGACAAAGGCCCGAAGCTGAAAAAACACAGGCCAATGTGGAATTCCCTGGGTTCTATTGTGCTTCCAAAACAATCCTCACTTACATAGTGGATTTGCATTCATAATAGAGTTCAGGTTCTGTTTGTGAAAGGCTTTCGCTAGGCCTGACCCTGTCTCTCAAGAACACATTGAGACTCGGTGCCTTGCCTCTCTTCAGTCTTGAGCCACAGAGAGTAGTATCATGGGAAAATGCACCAACTTAAAAGAAAGCTAAAAGAAACAACAGGACTGCAAAAAAAGAGAAAAATAAAGGCTTTGGGCAATTTTGGTAGGAATTAACAAAGAATATTACTTTACAAAATAATAGAGCCTACTGCTGATAATTACTGCTAACAAGCTTCTATCAACCCGTAGGTGACACTTGGACTGCTCTGAGAAAGACTCATATAAGACGAACCTATTTAATGTGACTAAATGACGTCCATTAGTTAACAAAATGCACTGGTTTGAGATTCTCAACTGTTTCAAGTTACAAATTTAAGTATAACTATTATTTATAAATATAATCTGATCTGTGTTAGGATCTCTAATAAACAGCCATTCAAACATTCCACAATCTACAACTCCAGAATGTCCTCCAACAGCTCCGCAGAGCTTAGACTTACTGTATACACTGACTCTAACTATTTTTGGATTTTTGAGATGAGAATGTTTCACTGAAGTATGTGCAGGCCGGAAATAATAAATTATAAACTAATTATATACTAATAAATAGTACATTTTATATAGTTGTGTGGAGTCCTTTTCCCCAGGTTCCTTTGCTGAATCCTCTCTTACATTTATGGAAGAGGTTCCCCAATGATGGTTTAGTAAAGGGACATCTATGCCACCTTAAGCATTGTTACACAGCAGGGCTCTGAGACATAAAATCATATTCCTGGTGACAACTTTTTCCCTCCAAATAAAAAAGCTTGGCTGGCCCAGTATAACGCATAGTGAAATCAGTGAGATGAGTGAAAATCATTCTACTAATCAAACTACACGTCAACGACGGACCACCCTCACCTTCTGTGGGAAGCCAAGGTTGGCCT